>NC_067401.1:108263577-108447255 GCF_016432865.1 Antechinus flavipes | reverse complement strand
TTGCATTTTGTTTTCTTTCTTAGTTTTTCTTTTTCTTCCTTCTTGACTTGACTTTTCTTCCAAGATAACTATATAAATATGTGTGTGTGTGTGTGTGTGTGTGTGTGTGTGTGTGTATATAGACTTTAACATGTATTTTAACATATTTAACACATATTGGACTACCTGCCAGCTAGGGAAAGGGGTGGGGAGAAGGAGGGGAAAATTTGGAACAAAAGGTTTTGCAAGGGTCAATGTTGGAAAAATTACCTATGCATATGTTTTATAAATAAAAAGCTTTAATAAAAAATAAAAATAAAAGTCTTTTCTCTAAGTAGGAAAACTGAAAAGTTTGCAGCAAATCGTCCCTTTCCTGTTTCCCTTCTGTTTTACTCCCTATTTCCTTTTGTGATTCCATATTCACAGGAAGAAGAGGAGAAGCAGGAGGAAAGTATTCTCTTTGAATTTGTAAAGGCAGGTACAAAGAAGGTGCTGTGGGGAGATGAAAAGAAGTAAATACATTGCACTCTCACCAAGCTGATAGTGCTGATTCATCTTTATTCTCATGAGTATCTTGGCAATTACATTATACATAGGAAATGCATGGGATGGAATGCAGACTGGCCCATGGGTGTTGATAATATTCTGTTAATTGTTCTCCTACTACTTTCCATTTTTCTGGGTCTAGAGTTCTCTCCTTAGGTAGCCAAGGAGAAGTTCACTCAACTATCTATAAAAATTCTGTGATTTGAGTCTGACTATCAATCCCTGTTCTTTTATAAGTTTTACTAAGCACTTTTCATACTTCCTTTGAGAGAGAGGCTCTTTACTTAAGTTCTGCTTAAGTTTGGCTGAAAACTAAAGTGACTGAATTAGTTCTTGCCAAATTCTTTCTGCGGCCAATTCTATTATACTCATCCTTCTTCAAGGATGCCAGAGACTCCTGTCTCAACTCTCACTTTTCCACATCAGGTCAGCTGTGGTCCTTGGTTCTAAGTCTGTGTTAGATGCCCCTTGTAGAGTTTCTTTCTGGTTGTTGGGAAAACACTGACACTGCTGTTTCTTAGTTTTCCTTTCAATCTGTCAAACCTTTCCTCAGTCTCCTTTGTCATCATCTATAAATCCTATTGTCCATATCCTCAAGACTGTTCACAATCCTCTTTTCTCTTCTGTAAGGGACAATGAGGCACTGCTTTTTCTTTGAGATGTGCCCCGGAGCCTTATGCCTCGTCAGCTGGTAGGGCAGGCCCAGGAGGTAATAGGGTGCTTGGCCTCTGAGGCAGGAGGTTGTGTCTGGCAGGAGTTCAAGAAACTGCTGTGGGCTGCTAGGGATGGTGAGGGGACGGGTCCCCTTTCTAGATTTTTTCCTAGGACTCAGCACTAACTCTGAAAGTCTCTAGTCTGCGGGTTCCACCTACACAGTTCTGAGTGGACTGGGCATGGGCACTCCCAGAACAGAGGCAGCATAAATAGACAGCCCTGAGCAGAGCTCACTGCTCTCTTTCTTGAGCTCTTGCTTCCTGCTACCCCCACTGAAGAGGGTGACTGAATAAAGACAGAATGCTTACACCTCCTGGTCGTCTGTCTCTGTGGGACCCAGGTGAGTGCCGCCGACGGGTGGGCAGATAGAGTAGCCTTAAGGGACGCTACATGTTCTCTCTATACTGTCTCACTGACTGATCTCGTTAACGCCAATGCATTTAATTATCTTTATGAAGACATCTCTTACATATAGTTGTCTGTAGTTAGTCTCTCTCTTTACCTTCAGTTCCACATCACGAGCTGCTTATTGGGCATTTCAAACTGGATGTGTCATAAGGATCTCAATGCTAACAAGTTCAAAAGAAAACTCATTACCTTTCCCAACACAATTTATCTTTTTTTCTATTTTCTTTTATTGTTAAGGGTTTCATCTTAATTCTAGTCACTTAGGTGGCAATCTGGATGTCATCTTCTACCCATTACTTTCATTCATCAAAAATATTTAATCATTTGCCAAATCTTATCCTATCTCTACAACTTCTATCTCTTCTCACCTTTCTTCAATTACACTATTATGATTCCAGTTCAGGCCCTGATCACCTCTTGTCTGGACTTCTTTAGTAGCTTCCTAATTGGTCTCCCTATATTGAGCCTCTCATCATTCCAATCCATCTTCCAAATTTGCTAAAGTGGTTTTCCCAAACCCCAGATCTGACCTTGCTGTTGTTCTTCAGTTGTTTTCCATTCCTGTCCAACTCTTCATGGCCACATTTGAAGTTTTCTTGGCAAACATGTTGGAGCAGTTTGCTATTTCCTCCTCCATTTCATTTGACAGATGAGGAAAGTGAGACAAAGAAGCTAAAGTGACTTTCCCAGGATCACTGAGTTTGTAAGTGTCTGAGACCAGATTGAAACTTTGCTTTCTTTTGGTTCCCTTTCTTTATCCATGCTGTGAGCCCATGGGAGGGAGATAAGTCATTTTCTAGGCTCATAGTCAGGAAAGTTTTCTTCTCCAGAGAACTCAAAGGTGTCTGTTGTGTAGTCTTATAATTTGCATCTCTTGGTGGCCCACATAATCCAGCACTTCCTTTAGATATGGTTGGAAATGTCTGGATTTCTAGGTTGAAAAGGCTTTTTGATCATATGGTCCAATTTTTCCTACTCTTTCTCTACAGAGATGAAAAACTGCATGGTTTGTGGGAGAAAGAGCAGTAAATATGAGAAGCACAGACAGTTTGTTCTTAAAATTTGTGCTGCTTTAGGCCAAAGCTTCTTGACCTATGGGTGACTGAATATGGGGTTGTGAAATTATGATTTCTTGTCAGTAAATGTTTGATTTGTATGTTTGTTTTGTGTACCTTTAAAATCTGGATTACAAAAAATTTCTTGGACAAAAAGGAATCAAGAATGGAAAAAGTTTAAGAAGCCTTGCTTTGAGCAAGTCACTTTGCCACTTCAGATCTCAGTTTCCTCATTTTAAAATGATGGAGTATGACTCCATGACTTGTAAGGATCCCTATCATCTCTAAATCTATGATTGTTGTTTCATAAGAGATCTACTGAAACAAATTTTAAAATTTAAATAAAACTAATACCACATTGATCTCATCTAAAGATGCCAGAACATTTTATATCTTTTATAGATGATCCATAACATGTGCACACACACATACATCGATTTTCTTTAATTAATATAAATCAATTTCCCTTTTTACTCCATTGGGAAAAATCCATAATAAAAATTAATTTCTTGGAACAAATAGGTAAGCAATACATTCTTTCCATTGCTTTATACAAAAATATTTTATTTCATTTTGCATTTCTTTAATGGATAGTATTTTTCATCATCAGTCTTAGAATCATTGATGGTCATTGACTTTCAAAATTATTTGTTTTATGGTATTGTAAGACTAATGCCTTTCCCTCTCATCTTGCCTTCCATCTTCTACAGTGAATGTACCTTGTATGTATTTGAGTACACATGCTATTTTCCCTAATAGAATGTTAACTCTTTGTGGGCTAGGGCAAAAGTGAGATAGTTACTACTCTCAAAGAACTTATGTGTTAAAGGGGAGGTAACATTTGAAGGATAGTGGATGTCCATGGAAGACAGATTTTATCTCGAGAATCACAGAATTGGTAAGGGGAATCCTAGAACAGTAGATTGCCATGCCTTCTTTAATAGTAAGAATATTATTAGTTTATTTTAACTGTCTGCTGGACAATAGATAAAAAGCAGTGGAAAGGAAGGAAACAAGAATCCATTAAGTACCTGCTATATGTCAGCTGCCATACAGCAAGTCTGGAAAATAGGTGCTATTTATAATCCCCATTTTATTTTTTAGAAAACTGAGGCCAACACAACTTAAATAATTTGCCCAAGATCACCTAGTTCCTAAGTATCTGAGGTAAGATTTTTTTATCCTGATGCAAATTATTGGGGTTAAGTGACTTGCCCAGGGTCACACAGCTAGGAAGTATTAAATGTCTGAAGTCAGATTGAACTCAGGTCTTCCTAACTTCATGGCTGGTGCTCTATCCACTGGTCCACCTAGTTGCCCCTGAGGTAAGATTTAAAGTCTATTCTTTTTATCTCTAGACTCTGTGCTCCATTCCATGCCTCTAACAACTGGGATGGAGGTGGAGGGAGGAAAGGAGGAACGTCACGAGTATGGCTACAGGGTGAATGGCAAGATGCCTGGCTAAGGACTGTTTGATGACTGGAATGTGAAACTAGGGGCCGACTGGATACAATTGTTTAGTTGAGTTTCCTTTTACTCATCAAGCTGCCAATCTGGACAAGCCCAAATCTGAGTTCTAAAACTTGAGCAGATTAATTGAAGAAAGAGGGAGGTTAGAAACAAAGTCTCTGAAGAAAAGGGGGAAGAGTTCTAGGAGGAGGGAGGAAGAGGGGAGAGCCCGTTGTCAGAGCAGTGAATAGGATGTTCCCACCTCCTGGTGGACTCCTGGACTGGATGTAAAGCATGGGCTGAGCCTAGGTGAGAAAGCATTCACTATTTAGTATATGATGTGATACATAATGTGACTGAATGAGAGAATGTGCATGTAACATCTCTATGCTAATGCAGGGAACACGTGCAGGAGGCTGGAAGTGACATCCTGGCAGGCACCCAGTTGGAACCAGGATAAAGGGCCTCCCTGTGAAAAACCTGAAACATTTACTGAGGAGGGTTCCCGGAGCACATAACCAAGAGCAATATTGGATTTCATGGTTAGAGATGGATCATCTTTCTTTTGTTTCTCAGTCACATATCACAGGTGAGTGGTTACACCCAAATGGTCCTGCGCATATTCTGGGTCTCTCAACTGGAATTCAGAAAGTTAGGTTGGGGGACAGCAGGTCCTTAGGACTTGAAAAGAGCAAGAATGGAACAGGGAAGCCATGAAAGCTGAGTGGGAAAGCTACTGGGTGCCCTCCTCCTCCCCCCTCCCCCAGATGGGAACCCAGCTCTGGAGGTCTGAGGACCAAAGAGCTGAGGAGGGCTGGAGGAGGTCAGGCAGGACCAGGAACAGCTCTGCTGAGCCATGTCACCTGCTCTGCCTGACAGACAGACACTGTTTACCTCCAACTGAGGTGCCTTCTTACTGTAGATTTCACAAACTAGTCCATTTTGGGGGCATTCTTGTTGGTCTGAGGCTGGGCTGAGGCAGCCTCAGAAAGAGCCTTGGTCTTTCGTTGCGCCTGCGTCTGGAGACTTTCCTCCTTTCACCATAGCTCATCGGCCACATGAAGGGATGAACCTCTGAAGCTGGCTTGGCCCCTTGTGCCCAACCCTGCAGGCTTGGTTTGATATATGAGGACTGAGAGGGAGGGGCTTGGATGTAGGATGTAGGAGAGGAAGGAGACATGGGGTTGAGAGTGGAAGGAACTTTAACAGCCATTGAGTGCAACTCAACCTAGAGAAGAAATCCTGCTATAACACACCTGGCCAGTATTGTTTTAGTCTTTGCCTAAAGCCATACAGTGAGAAGGCGCCCACTCCTGCCTCCCGAGATGATTCATTCTACAGCTGGCCAGCCCTAATGGCTTGGAATATTTCTCATCACATAAAGTCTGAATTATGTCTTCTATCCCTGTATCTATCACTCTTGGTCACACTTGTGGGGCCAAAACTAACAAGCTCTTCTTATCCAGTATAATCTGAGCAATTCTATGTCTCTACCTATAAAGGTAGATATGTGTGTATATGTATGTATATATCTATAACGTATATGTGTGTGTGTATGTATTATTCAATATGTCATTTATCTGTACATATGGACATATGTGGGTGTGCGTCTTCCCCAAAACTGCACTGATGACATTTAGAGACATTTGTGTGTGTATATGTATGAGTGTGTGTTTAAAACATATGTGTCTTTTAGATACAAACATAAGAATATACAATAAGCACATGCATGTTGATATCAGGTAGTCCAAGATGAGGGAGACATGATTAGGTGCTGGGCAAGTTGAAAGAAGAGAGTTAAAGAGAACACTGAGGTTGCCTAGGCAGGATGTGGGTATCTCTGACAGAAATAACAAGGTTTGGGGGAGGAGAAGCCTTGGATGGGCTGGTAATTAGCCTTCTCTTGGGCAGACTGAGTTTGAGAAAGAGAAAGTCCATCCAGGCCTTCTCCAAACCTACATTTCCTTGTTCCATCCTTGGTAGCTAACCTGCCATTTGTTCCTCTTTCCTGCCAATGGCACAAGTACTTGCATCTCTGTAGGTGAGGGAAGAATAGGATGCAAGGAGGTCCCATCTCCTTCCGGACAGACCCAAACTTAGGAATGTGTGAAACCAAAAAAGAACTCAGTCACAGGGCTTGAGTGCAAATCCTGCCTCTAATGCTTATGAGCAGTATGACCTTTTGAGCAAGCTCCTCGGGCCTCCAGCTCCTCATGTGTGAAATGAAAGGACTGAACCAGACGGCTTCTCTTATCTTTTCTGAGTATAAGTGAATGACCCCCTGACCCGACCTTTTAAGTCAATGTTATTCCCATTTCTAAGATATTATGCCAGGTTAACCAGTGTTAGCAGATGCATTTAACCCTCCCTCTGAAACAAGCCTTTATTAAGCACCTACTGTATACCAGGCACTTTGCTCTATAAATAGCATCTCAGTTGAGCCTCCCAACAGCCCTGGTGGTGAGCGCTATCAGGATCTCCACTTTGAAGTTGAGGAAACAGAGGAAGCTAAAAGTTAAATGACTTGCCCAGAGTCACATCCCCAGGAAGTGTCTGCAGCTGGATTTGAACTCACTTCTTCCCAACTCTACCCCCTGGTCAGAGCTTCACTGTCTGTATAACCCTGTACAAATCTCCCAGCGTGCCGGGCTCTCCTTCCCCCCAGGAGATGCTCCTCTGCCCGGGACTAGGCGGCAGCCCCAGAGTAAGGCAGGGGCAGAGCTGGGAGCAGAGCCAGCCCAGAGCGCTCCCTCCCATGAGCCCCTCGCTCCCCGGCACCGAGTAAAGCTCCCATTCCAGGCCACGTTCTGACCCTCCATCGCCCCCAGCACAGGAGCTGAGCCTTGAAGGGCAGTAAGCCTTCAGATGCGACCACTAGGGGCGCCAGAGGGCTGGGCCAGAATTCAGGAAGACTCATAATCCTGAGTTCAAATCCTGCCTTTCTGCCTTTTTTATTCCCTCATGTACCTAAGAGGCCACTTTTCCTGTGTACTAATGACTTATTTCCATCCGGTCACAGGCATCTGCAACTCAGAAGTGGTGACACCTCTGAACATAAGCCAGGGACGTGATGCCGTGTTCAGACTAGACCAAAACATAGGAAATGACGCCCAGGGAATTATGTGGATCTTCCTAACCCAACAGCTGATCCTCGCCAACATCTCTGCAGGGGAGAGCAGTCCAGACCGGATCAATAACAGCAAACAGTACAATGGGAGGCTGTCTCTCCTTCTTGATAAATCTCTAAGGTTAAGCAATCTGACAACTGAAGACAGTGGATGTTATGAAGCTGACATAAAATCATCCTTGGGAGGGATAACTACTCAGAAGTTCATTTTAACTGTTCTTGGTAAATGAACCACTGGGCCCTATTTAGACCCCGACCTGCTGTCACCTGCTTGTATACTTTTAAAAACTGTTTCACTGTCCTACTTTCAGATCTTCTCAGAACCTGTAACTCCCAACTTTGCCCCTTAGAGAGAGGAAAAGAGGTGGCTCTCCTCTTTCCTTACATAACAAGAAAGCTGAAGACAGAAATCTGAAACCAGTAGGACCGTCAGGAGTCACACATTCATTAGACAGCCCCAGTGAATGAAAAGAACTGACTGAGCTTCCTTGTAGAACCATGTGAAAGTTACTGAGCCACTCCCTCCCTCAGTCCTTCCTCAGCCCTCTCCCTGGGATTCTTTGGATTGAAGAGCAATCCCTGAAGGCTGAAGGTGACCCTTAAACAGTGAGGGAGGAACAGTGTCCTTTTCTTCTGGGTGTGTCCTTAATGAAGGGAGAGAGAAGAGAGGTGGGAGTGAGGAGGTGTACTAGAGGAAGATGATTGATGCACACTGGGCTTTCTGGTAGAAATGGGGGAGAATGGAAAAAACAGAGTAGGGATTAGCACTCTGGAGGACAGACACTGATTACAGTCATACTTTATTCTAAGCTTCTGTGGACACCTCTGTATGCCTGTTCTCTGTTCAAACCATCCAGGCCCCTTTCTCTCTTTATTACTCTTCTTTCCCTACTTTCGTGATCCTTCTTTACCCAAATGCCAAAAAATTTTGCAATGATTGGAATCTCTGCTAATGTTGAGGTCTAGCTTTGGGGTACCTAAATGAAATTAGGGTTAAGGTCTAGTGGCAGGTTTGGGGTACAGATTCGGCGCAAGGGGGTCTAGTAGCGGCGCGAGTTCCCAATAAAAGCATTTATTGGCCCGGAGAGCTAGATTGATAAAAGAGGTTTATTATTGGATAAGCAAAGTTAAAAGTATAGGTGAAGGTAGAGATAAGGAGGGCACTGGACAGAGGGTCCAGTGGACAGAGGGTCCTCACATGGTAGCCATGTTTGGAATCTCTGCAAAGAGGGGTTCCCAGCGTGGCCTTTTTATAATAGGATACTTAGCTCGAGGGGCTTTCGGGTGTAGCCCCAAAGTTGGCTCAGATCTGGGTGGGGCTGGGAACAGGTCAGATCTTCTATTGGAATTCAAAGGGACCAGGATTTGTGAGTTAAAGGGCAATTTACATTATTAACTAGGAGAGGGTGGGAATCTAGAAAGGAATCTTTCCCGCATCATTAGTCCCCCTTTTTCCATCTCCTTCTTTGCATTCCTTGCTTTCTTCACAAATTCTTCTCTTTTGCAGCCCCCTATCCCTCTTCTTGGTGACAGACTGATGGCTAATGATCCTGATTTATTGTTTTAGAGAATGAGAGTACAGACCTTACCATGGTTTTATGGATTATGGCAGCCATCCTAGGCCTTCTTTTCCTGATAGCATATTTCATCTGTCGAAAACGACAAGGTAACTGCCTTTACAAAATAAAAGTAACTTGAAGATGAGAAGTTGTGTCTGTGCTAGGGGTTTGGGACTTGGGCAGAGAACTGCACTGGTCTTAGTTTTGGGAGAAGGGAGGGAGAAGATAGGCCCTAAGACTGCATGTTCTCATTAGCGGCCAAGTCTCCTGGAAGGAAAATGACCAACCTGCTCTTTGATTCCATTCTTCTCATCTCCAGGTACTCAGAGAAGAGGTGAACTACATACAGAGGAGAATGGACGTTCCCAGATGGCTTCTCCTCAGACCAATGAAGAGAGTCTGAGGATGCTTGAGTAAGAAATTAGCCCCCCCCCCCACATATACATACATACATACACATAAATATCAATAAATATACACACACATACACAGAGTGCCCAAGTGTGTGTGTAATGTGTGTATATGTATACATCAATTTCATAAGTTTATGACTTAAAAAACTGAGGGTGCCCTCCCCCTGGAAGACCTTGGCCATTTTCTGGAAGTGTGTCCCCTAAAAGGACATCTGAGCAATCAGAAATTAAGCAGCAGGTCCCAAGGAATTCTCATCCTAGCAGAGGCCTCTCACAAAGACCTTGATCCTGGTGAATAGAAATTAAATAAGAGAACAGAATTAAGTCTAAAATAATATGTAGGAAGGAGAACTCTATTTCAAAGTGATTGACACCTGGATCAAGAAAGTGCCTTCTAGATAGAAAATGCCCTTTCTAGCCAATGCTTAAAAAAAAAATTCTATTTTGTTGGGGGAAATCCCTTAAGTTTTTTTCTTCCAGGATCATGACTGAGTGTCAGAGGGCTCCCTTACCTTTTAAAAGAGCTATAATGTGGCAAAAAGGTTTCTGGGTTTTAAGCTAAAAGAACAATAGTGGCTGAATCTAGTCCTCCTCCCCTGAGAAAGAGGGAACAGCTCAGCTGAAGATTCCAGGTTCAGCTTGTAGCTAAAAGCAGATGGAACCTCAGTTCCCAAAGTATAACTTCTGGTAAAAACACAGCACTAAAAGGCTACCTGAGCAGCACATTTGAGGTTGTCATCTTTCAATCTCAAAGAAGAGCAAAATGATGTCACTATGTTTGAGTCAGCCTTTTAAAGCAAAGTGTGTAGTTTTCTGTGATTTTTTGATTGATGGCTTCACAGAATACAAATAAATGGCATTTACCTAAACTTTTTTATCCAGTGGAACAATCATACAACAGCATGTAACAGGAATGTGGAACGGACTTGGCACACAACAGGAAAACAGCAGAGATCAGCACAGACAGGAGCTGGGTGATGAAGAAGGGAAAGGCACAGAATCTATGGACCACAGGAGAACAGCACAGAACAGCAACCTGACAACATCAGTCAAAAATGTGGGATCATGTCAAACACCTTTCTATAATGTTCTGGTAGTTCTCCGGAGGTCTTGGAACCAGCCTTGGTCTCAGCGGAATAATCACCATGAGAATATTCAGGGATAAAATCCAAGTCTTTATTGTCTCCTTCACAGTCTGTCTCCTTTGCCTGAGGCTGGACTAACTTTCTGGAGGGCCCTCCAGAATGGGTCTTGGTTTCAGTGGAGGAATGCAGGAGGCAGGAGAGTGCCTGGAGCTGAGAAGAGTGGGGTCTCTTCTCATCTCCCGGCACTCACAAAAGAAGCATAATAGCTGTAGTGAACTATACAGAGGAGAACGGACCAGTGAAGGGATGTACACACACACACACACATACACAGAGAGATCATCCAAAACAAGAATGAGACCTATTAGAAACAGGCAGGAAGAAGAATATGATCTTGACTTTTGGTCATAGTTTATTCCTTTGTCTTTTCCTTCTGTCACACAGTTGCATAAATTCGGGGCTTAAAAAATTGAGAGTACCCTTACCTTGAGAGCCCTTGATGGTTTTTTGTAAGAGTGTCCTCTAACAAGATAGTGATAAGATACATTCTAGCAATCAGAAATTGAGCAGCAGTCCCCAAGAAATTCTCATCCTAACAGAGACCTTTGATAAAGACCTTGCCCTGGTGACCAGAAATTAAATAAGAAAACAGAATTAAGTCAGAAGTAACTATTTTTGAGAGCGATTGACACCTGGGGGTCAAAAAATCTCTTTCTAAGTAGGAAATGCCCATTCTAGTCAAGGCTATGGAAAAAACAGATATATTCCCCTTTATTGGGGAAAGTCACTTAGAGTTTTTTCCTCCAGCATCATGATTCAGTGTCAGAGGGCTCTCTTGCCTTTTAAAAGAGCTATTATGTGGTTAAAAAAAAGCTTTTGCATTTTAAACTAAAAGTACAATAATGGCAGAATCCTGTCCTCCTTCTATATGAAAGAGAGAGAAGCTTAGCTGAAGAATCTGGCTTGAGTGTAGAGCTGAAGAAGCCTTAGATCCCAAAGTATAAGTTCTGATAAAAATGCAAAAAATAGGGGCAGCTAGTTTGTGCAGTGAATAGAGCACCGGCCCTGAAATCAGGAAGACCTGAGTTCAAATCTGACCTCACAAATTTAACATTGTCTAGCTGTGTGACCCTGGGCAAGTCATTTAACCTCAATTGCCTCAGCAAAAAAAAAAAAAAAAAAAAAAAGGCAACAAAAATAAAAGGCTATCTTGAGCATATTTGAGTTTATTGTCCTTTGTTCTTGAAGAGAAACAAAATGACATATCTATTTTAGAATCAACTTTCAAAGGAAAATGCATATTTTGTGATAAATGGTTTGACAGAACATAAACAAATGTCATTTATATAGAACTTTCTATGAGTACAGTCTTGCCACTATAACCATATAAGATGCTGAATGAAGTCTGCACACTGCAGGAGAGCAGCAAAAAGCACAGACAAACATAGTCTGACAACATTGATCAAAGATATGGGATCATGTAAAACATTTCCATGTTAATTGTTTTATGGAAGAAAACTTGAATGAAATTTACCACCAAATAAGAAATGATATTATGAAATGAAAAAGTATAGTTTTGATGACATCAAATTAAAAAGGTTTTATGTCCCATCCACCGGGATCTAGTTATGGGGTGTCGAGGAAAATGACTTAAGACCTGCAAGAGAAATGAGCGAGAAGGAGGAGGGAGACAACATTGCGGTGGAAAAGTCTCATTTATTAAAAGGAGGTGCTTAATTATATATGATTTGACTACCTGCGTTATCTGGGTGGGGGGTTGCAATGTAAAGAGAAGAATGTCAGACCACAGGTGTGGCTGACATCATGGGGCATTGTCGTTATCTAGTTACTGGGCGGATATGGCCAATTTCCTGGGACACATATTATCTTGTCTCAGGAATTTAGGACGTATTGTTTGTTCACAATAAGGTTTTAGCTAACCGTATCAGAGTTTACACACAGGTAGTGACATTCTTCTTGGCTCTTTGTTTCCTGTCTCCAACATCTCCCCCTTCCTTATTATATGCACGATGAATTATGGGTTGGTGGAGGGCCTGTCTTAGGCTATGCGAGCTGACACCACCCCTACTAGGGGCAGGCTCACAATAATCCTGTCATAGGATAATCCTGCAGCATAAGGCCAGCATATAGCAGATCACAGAGTCGCAATAATCCCGTCATGGGCTCCTCCACAGCTTTAGGCCCACTTAACTATCCTGACAGCATTTACGATACCAGGGGGTGTTGAGCTCGGCCTCTAAATTGGCAAACTGCAGAGGCTCAAAAAGTGGATTCTGCATTTGTTCCAATGACTCAGAAGTATGGAGCCTTTGATAGAACACGTGAGTACTCTTCTGAACGGCAGCATCCACCTGGGACTTAACAAAACAGTTAACTTAGCAAATAGTCAAGGTCCGAAAGAAATAATAAGAAGAATAGCCACAAACAATCCCAGAAGAGTAGGAAGAAGGGTTGTCAGCCAGGGGGAGGTTGAGAACCAGTTTTGATACCAGGATTAATAATCCCAAAACTGAGTCTGCCAGGGAAATTTTAACAAAATAAGGGATTCTAAAACTAAAGCATCCAAATTCAATCTGAACTAGTGAGATAGGGGGTGGGGCAAAAATGCTTAAGGCAAAGTGAATAGGAGCTAGGCATTCCCATTCTTTTTGGTATTTTGGAAAAATATATACCAGTTTCCCCAATGTTCTATCTCTATCTCCCCCCCCCTTTTTTTTTCTCATGGAAAGGAATTATCAAATGACCATTCCCCATATAAATTCCGAGAGTGAATCAAAATCCCTATACATAACAGACTAATACAGTAGCATTTCCTAAAAAGCCCTTAAACATAGCAGCAATAATTACACAATTTTTAACAAATCCCATCCCAAATCTTAAACACACAGTAATAGATGTTCCAGGCAAGGTTTAACAATTAGTCATCAACCATTCCCAAAGTCCCTTATATCAGTCCAAAGTACAGTCGATGCAGGGTCCAGTCCATGGTCTCATTTAAAACTGCTGCTTCAGGCTGTGAAGTGATAGGAGGCTCTCATTCCTTGCAGAGTGGGTGTGTGCCGTGGTGACAATCAAAGCTGATCCAAGCTGATCCCGGTTGCAGAAGCAAGCCAATATCTGTAATTTGACCAAAATCTAGAGCAAAAACACAAATCTAGCAAATAAAGATTAGATCAGTCTCAGATAGACTCAGTTCACCAGACTGTTGCAAAATACGAGGAGGCCAAAATAAATTGGCCAGCAGTTTCCTATGTGAAGAGATGAGTTTGCTTTACAGGCCAAGCAAATGGGTGCAGTCTTACAGACCCCTGTTAATTGTCCTCTTATTATGTAGAAACCTTAAAGAAACAAAACACCAATATCCAGTAACAGACAGATGACCAGACGAAATACTTAGTTGCCCAAGCTTTTAGGATACATGATTACATATGACCAGACTGAAAATAGCAAGGCATGACATAACTGAATTGCATTAACAGTTCTATTGACCATTGCTCTGATCAGAGAGATCAGTTACATAAGGAAAAATTCAAGAACTATAATATAACATAAGCAGTTGAGTTTTAACTGTTTATCAATTGTCCCAGTAATTGTCAGAGGGTGGAGCTTTAAAACTCCCAAATAGCATTAACTAATTAACTCTAAGCCCAAAAACCTTTACCTCCAATAACAGATGTCATTAATCTAATTTCTGATAAATCTTAAACAAAGAGTTACCGAAACCTTACAGTAATAACAGAAAGAAATTTTGCCTCAGTAAGTTCACAACTTAGAACAATTATCATATCTAGGTAGATGTTACATGAGTGAACATTATACATACAAATCATTTTGCTTTTAAAATACCCAATACATAGAAAAATATCCCAAACTGCATTTTGTCCATAACAGAAACATTTTCAAAGGACAAAGAAAAAAAAACTGTTATGTTCAGAGGCCTTTTAAATAACCTCAGGATGACCCAATACAATCAATTTAAACTTATACAAAAGACCCAATTCCACATAAAAGAATTCAAGAAGGTTTCTAACATAGCAATTAAAACTTTTAGAAATACTCGGACCAAAGTATGGATCACATTTATGACCATATTCCTCAACCAAGAAAACTTTTATCTATCAAAAAAAACAAATATTCAATCATTTAACCTAAAAGTAAGCATGTCCTTAAAAATCACAGTTTGCTGCACTGCCGCAATCAGATAAAAAAAAAAGTGGCAGGAACATACTCAGGGGGGTGAGGGAAGGAGAGGATTCCACATGGCCACCCTTCCCCCACTCCTGACCCCGTAGAAAAAAAACTTCCCTCGGGTTCCCCACTCGATTTCCTACATGGGGATCCTTTTCAAGATTTAGCCCATCAGTTTCCCAACATCAGATTACTTCCCAAATCCACCCATTTCCAACTTTCTCCTTCTCTCTAGCTACATACTTAAACAATCTCTTTAAAGAACTTTCCTTCCCAGCTGCTCCTTTGATAAAGTAGCAGAAGGCAGTGGGGGTGGGTGGCTCCCCCCCCCCACCTCTTTACCTAATCCCAAAAGTCTTTCACCTTCCTAAAACCATGCAAACCTCTAATTTCCTACAAATCAGTCCTTCCTAAATCACCTGTATTCCTCTTTCCTTTTCCCTTCAAAAACCTGTAAGATTCACACTATAGTGAATAGCCCAAACCTCCACAAAACCCACACATGTCCAGCAGAGCTGTTTAAAGTATAACTTTATGTTAACGAATAACTCAATATATTTCAGAAGGTAACAAACTGAATCAAACTAATACAGCTGTCTTTAAAAGTTTTTTTTTTTCTTTTTTTCCCTTTCTCTCCCTTTTTCTCACAGGCTGCTGCAGTCAGCCAGAGACTGAGAGAGAGAAAGATTTTTCAAACTTCTTGATATTTTCTAAGCCTGCAACACAGAGGCTGAATTCTTAACCCTTACTCCCATTTCCCTGAGTAAATCCTTAAGATCTTTAACAAAGATCTGTTCCTTAGAAAGCTTATGGCCCATAACTGAAATGAGGTGGACGAAACTACTCACCAGAATTAGGGGTCCGGACGACTTCAGGGGTCCACCTGGTCGAGAGTCCGTTCCTCGAGTCCATGTTGGGCGCCACTTGTCCCGTCCACCGGGATCTAGTCGTGGGGTGTCGAGGAAAATGACTTAAGACCTGCAAGAGAAATGAGCGAGAAGGAGGAGGGAGACAACATTGCGGTGGAAAAGTCTCATTTATTAAAAGGAGGTGCTTAATTATATATGATTTGACTACCTGCGTTATCTGGGTGGGGGGTTGCAATGTAAAGAGAAGAATGTCAGACCACAGGTGTGGCTGACATCATGGGGCATACTTGTTATCTAGTTCCTGGGCGGATATGGCCAATTTCCTGGGACACACATTATCTTGTCTCAGGAATTTAGGACCTATTGTTTGTTCACAATAAGGTTTTAGCTAACCGTATCAGAGTTAGTCACGTTCTTCTTGGCTCTTTGTTTCCTGTCTCCAACAGTTTTACAGCAACAAAACCAATGCAGCCAAGATTAGAAGGGAAGCAGGAAGCTGGGAAACAATTTTTACATTCAATGCTTCTGATAAAGGCCTCAGCCTTAAAATATAGAGGGAACTGAATTATATTTATAAGAGTGTGAGTCAGAGGATTAGTAAATGGCCAGAGGACATGAATAGACCATTTTCAGATGAAGAAATTAAAGCCATGTGTAGTCATATAAAAATGTTCTAAGTTATTATTGATTAGAGAAATGAAAATTAAAACAACTCTGAGGTATCACCTCATACCTATGATATTGGTTAGGATATCAGGAAAAGATAATGATAAATGTTGGAGGGGGTTTGGGAAACCTGGGACACTAATGCATTACTGATGGAGTTATAAACTGATCTAGCCATTCTGAAAAACAGTTTGAAATTCTGCCCAAAGGGTTATAAAACTGTGTATACCCTTTAATCCATAAGGTCACTTTGGTCTGAATCCCAAAAAGACCATAAAAAAAGGGAAAAGGACCCACATGTGAAAAATGTTTGTAGCAGCTTTTTGTTATGACAAAGAATTGGAAATTTAGTGGATGCTCATCAATTAGAGAATGGTTGAATAAGTTATAGTATATGTATGGGGATATTATTGTTCTATAAAAAAAGATGAATAGTCTGATTTCAGAAATGAACTGATGCTGAGTGAAGTTAGCAGAACCAAAGAAATAGTGTACATGGCAACAGCAAGATTATGTGATGATCAACTATGATGGACTCAGCTCTTAGCTATTTAGTGATCCAAGGCCATTCCAGTAAACTTTGATAGAAAATACCATTCACATATAGGGAAAAAATTATGGGGACTGAATGCAGATCAAAGCATACCTTTCTCACTTTGTTGTCTTTTTTTCCCTTTTTCATGAGTTTTTCCTTTTGTTCTGATTTTTCTTTCACAACATGTTTCAAGCAAAAAGATGTAAAAAACTATCATTGTGCATATTCTTTTCTCAGGGAAAAAGTTGTAAATTGAGATATCAGTTTGTAGTCTAGTGGAAAGAACACAGGTTCTGGAGCCAGATGGTCTTTTTTAGTTGTTTTACCTGCATCAGAGTCTTTTTTTTTTTTTTTTTTTATTTAATGATTACTTTATAATGACAACATTATTCCTTGCACTCGTTTCTTTTCCGATTTTTTTTTCCCCCTCCCTCCCCATCAGAGTCTTTTTGATTTCATTTTTGGGTTTTCTTGGCAGAGATACTGGAATGGTTTGCCATTTCCTTCTTCAGCTCATTTTAAATAGGAAGAAACTGAGGTGAATGGGATTAAGTGACTTGCCCAGAGTCACACAGCTAATAAAGGTCTGAAGCCAGATTTGAACTCAGGAAGAGTTCAGTCAAAGGCAAAGGATCTAAGGTCAAATTCTCCTTAATGAATACTGTGCTCTTAAGCAACTGAGTTGATTCTATAGACCTCAGTTTCCTCCTCTGCTAAATGAAGAACTTAGTCACTATGGCCCCTGAGGTCTTTTCCAGTTCTGATGAGAAACTCCAAGCCTGTGAACCCAACAATCCAAAATGAGGCTGTTGGTAGCTCATAATCATTTAATATTTTTTAAAATTTTATTTAACATTATATATATATATATATATATATATATATTTCTAATTACATGTAAAGATATTTTTTAACTTCCATTTTTGTAAGATCTTGATTTCCAATTTTTTTTTCTTTTACCTTTCCCCACTCCAGATTAGCAAGCAATTTGACATAGGTTATATGTGTACATTGATTTTTTATTTGATATTTTGTTTCCCCACCAGTTACATGTAAATCAATTTGTAACATTTCTTTGAATTCTAGATTATCTTTTTTATCCCTCCACCTGATTGAGAAGACACATGTGAAGTTACGCAAAACATTTCCATAAAAATCATACTGCAAAAGAAAACATGGATTTTCCCCTGATCATAGTGATGGGGGTGAACCCCCAAACTATCCAAACTCTCCTCTCAGGCCCACCCTTGGGGCAGTTAAGTGGTTTCATTCAATTGGAGATTGGTCAATCACCCTCTATTGAATTGCCACAAATAACTTCTAGTAGCTTAAAATCCCAAGATAAATAATTTCTTTTCAATTGAAGATGTAGGCCCAGGGCATTGTCAACATTGACTCAAATTCCCAGTTAAATAATCTCATTCAATTTTAAGTTGAATTGAAATTCAGTCTCTCAGGAGTTGCCCTCCCCTTTCTTATCCCGGGGCCAAAGATCAAAGTAAGCCACAACATATCTAGGCTACATGCCCAGATATCATTGCAGAAGTCCTCAGATATGATTATATTTGCCAAGGAAGCTGTTTTCTTAGCAAGCTGTCCTGCCAGGACTTTTGCCCACTGGTTAATATATTGTTTTCTCAGTACCTATAAATTCCTTTTTGTCACAAATTTCCAATTTGTGAATTCTTTTTCTGTATAGGACCTGTGCCTCCACCAGAGGGGATTTCCCACCCCAATTCTCTCACCTCATCATAACTACCATTAACCTCATCAATAGGTAAAGTTAATATGCTGTTTTCTAATATCAATAATATGATTCTTATATAAAGTCTAGTGGCCCCATTTCTATTTGAGTTTGAAATCTCTGACATAGAACAACAAAAACCAAGAATATCGGGAATAAAAATAAAAGGAAGGAGGCCTTTCAGTACTAGATCTCACACTATAGTATAAAGCAATAAGCATCAAAAAGGTGTGTATTGCTTTAAAAAAAAGAGAGGTCAATCAATACAACAGCAAGATTGGGTGATGATCAACTATGATGGAATTAGCTCTTAGCAATTCAGGGATCCAAGGCCATTTCAGTAAACTTTGATGGAAAATACCATCCACATACAGAGAAAAAATTATGAGGACTGAATGCAGGTCAAAGTATACCTTTCTCACTTTGTTGTCTTTTTTTTTTTAATTTAAATTAACAGCATACAGAAGGAAACAACATTATAGAGTCTGATAAACTCTCCAGCTACTGGATTAGGACTTACTATGGGACAAAATGCTTTTGGGAAACCTGAAAAGCAGTTTGGCAGAAGTTGTGTATAGACACCTCACACAATATAAAAAGATAAACACCAAAGTTATACATGACAGGTATTATAGGCCACAAGTCAGAAGAGAAAATATGAACTTAATATTTACAACTATGGATAAAGGAAGAATTCCTGAGTAGAACAGAGATAGAGAAAACCACAAAAGTTAAAATAGACAATTTTAAAAATATATAAAAATTCTTTTTTGCAACAAACAAAAACCATGCAGATAAAATTAGAAGGGAGGCAAAAAAAATCTTTTTATTATGTTTCTCTGATAAAGGTATCTTTTCTAACATATTTAGACAACTGATTAAAATTTATAAAAACAGGAATCATTCTCCAATATATAAATGATCAAAGAACTTATATAGGCAATACTCAGAGGCAGAAATCCAAACTATCACCATCCATATGAAACAATGTTCCAAATCACTAATTTGAGAAATAAAAATTAAAGTGACTTTTAGGTATCACCTCACACTATGACAAATATTGGAGGGACTGTGAGAAAAAAGACAAATTAATGTACTTTTGGTGAACCTGGGTTAGTCTGGAAAGCAATTTGAATCTGTGCTCTAAAGTTCTTAAGCTGCACAAAAGATTTGACCAGATCATGCCACCACCAGCTTTATAGTTTATTTTAAAGTGACTAAGACCTAGACATTAATATGGTGCTTACCAGTTGTAACCCAGTGGAAAGAATAGAGATTCTGGAGTCAGTGGTTGTTTTTCAGCTGCATCAGACTATTTTTGACTTCATTTTGGGGATTCCTTGACAAAGATGCTAGAATGGTTTGCCATTTCTTCTCCAGCTCATTTTAAGGATGAGGAAACTGAACCAAACAGGATTAAGTGATTAGGTCAAGGTCACATAGCCAGCAAGTGATTTTTTTTTTAAAGCTTTTTATTTTCAAAACATATGCATGGATAATTTGACAACATGGACCCTTGCATAGCCTTGTGTTTCAGATTTTCTTCTCCTTTCCCCCATCCCCTCCCCTAGATAGAAAGCAATCCAATATATGTTAAACATGGTAAAATATATGTTAAATCCAATATGTATAAACATATTTATACAATTCCCTTGCTGCACAAGAAAAATCAGATTAAAAAAAAAGCAAATGAGTAAGAAAACAAAATGCAAGCAAACAACAACAAAAAGAGTGAGAATGCCATGTTGTGATCCACATTCAGTTCCCACAGTCTTCTCTCTGGCTGTAGATGGATCTCTTCATTACAAGATCATTGGAACTGGCATCAATCATCTCATTGTTGGAAAGAGTCACATTCATCAGAATTGATTGTTGTATAATATTGATGTCGTGTACAATGATCTCCTGGTTTTGTTCATTTCAGTCAAGATTAGCATCAGTTCATGTAAGTCTCTCAGGCCTCTCTGGAATCATCTTGCTGGTCATTTCTTACATAACAATAATATTCCATTACATTCATATAGCATAACTTATTCAGCCATTCTCCAATTGATAGGTATCCACTTAGTTTCTGGTTTCTAGCCACTACAAAGAGGGCTGCCACAAACGTTTTAGCACATGTGGGTCCCTTTCCTTCCTTTAAGCTCTCTTTGGGATATAAGCCCAGTAGAAATGCCGGTAAGTGTTTTAGACTGTATTTGAACTCATGAAGAGTTTAGTCAGAGGCAAAGAACCTATGTTCAAATTTTCCTCTAGCAACTCAGTTGATCTCCACAGACCTCATTTCCTTCCTTTGCCAAATGAGGGACTTAGTTTACTGTGGCCCATAAGATCCTTTCCAATTCTGATGAGTTACTCCAAACCTGTGAACCCAAGAACCCAAAGTAAGGCTATTGGTGGCTCATAACAATTTTAGATTCATGAAGGAAAGGCCATAGAGGAACATGACCTGTAGATAAATTTCACTGACATTTGTATAGATGGGTCCTGCCTATAGATAACAGATGGTGGTGATGCATAAAAGAAGCCAGTTTTTTCTATTTTGCTTTTTAATATTAGCACGTGTAAGTATATCTTAACCTGCTCACAGATCTAGAAAGAATGATCCAGAGAACTACTTGAAACTTAATGGCCATTACTGGTTCATATTCACTCAAGATCACTAGCCCCCTTTAATGTCATTTTTCTAGGCATGTAGAAACACAATTGGTTCAAAACAAAGACATTTAATAAAAGACAGGTAAAGAGTGAATTTAAATGCTCATTTTTTTTGTGCCAGGCAATGTGCAAAGTGATTGAGATACAAAAAACAACATTAATAGTAAGAAGAACTAACACTTAATAATGTTTTAAGGTTTGCAAAATGCTTTAAAAATATCATTTCATGATGGACAGAAGCAGCTACACCCAAAGAAAGAACATTGGGAAACGAATGTGAACTATTTGCATTTTTGTTTTTCTTCCCGGGTTATTTTTACCTTCTGAATCCAATTCTCCCTGTGCAACAAGAGAACTGTTCGGTTCTGCAAACATATATTGTATCTAGGATATACTACAACATATCTAACTAGGACTGCTTGCCATCTAGGGGATGGGGTGGAGGGAGGGAGAGGAAAAATCGGAACAGAAACGAGTGCAAGGGATAATGTTGTAAAAAAATTACCCTAGCATGGATTCTGTCAATATAAAGTTATTATTAAATAAAATAAAATATTAAAAAAAAAGAATAAGAAAAAAAATCATTTCATCCCATGATTCCAAAGGACTCATGGTGAAAATTGCCATCAGCCTGCAGAGAAATGGCATCTGAATGTAGACCAAAGCATATTTTTGGACATCATTTTTCCTTCTTTTTTTTTGTTCAAGTTTTTTTATTTAATAGTATTTTATTTTCCTCAATTGCATGTAAACATAGTTTTCATCATTCATTTTTGTAAGATTTTTTTCCTTTCTGCAAGCAATCTGATATAGATTATACATGTACAATCAATTTAATTATATTTCCATGTCATTCATGTTTTTAAAGAAAAATCAGAACAAAAGGGAAAAACTATAAGAAAAAAACCAAAAAGATGAAAATAGTATGCTTCAATCCATATTCAATGTGCCACTCCGCTCAGCATTACTACTTCATCAGATTGCTCCTGTCTGTGCTGTTTTCTGCTGTTTTCCTATGGTGTGCAGACTCTGTTGAACTACTTCATGGAACTGCTCCTGACTGGGTTGTTGTCTGCTCTTCTCCTATGATGTGCAGACTCCTCACAGCACTTCTACTTTCTCATCTTGTATGGTTATAGCTGGCATGGCTCTACTGGACAGAAAATTTTACATATATGATCTTTATTTATAATCTGTCAGGCCATTAATCAGAAATCATATACCAGTTACAAAACCACATAATTTGCTTTAAAAGGTCTCAAGTGTGCTACTAAGTTAGCCTTTTATTTTTGCATTTTTTTAAACCACAAATTGTATTGTGGGATCTGAGGCTTTTATCTCCTTTTAGCTTCAAGATCAACTGGGATCTTCAGCTGAGTTGCTCTCCATTTCTCAAAGGAGGAGAACTGGATTTTGCCACTATTGCCAATTGGCCTTTCATAGCATGTTGGCATATACCTGCCTCTTCTTTATTAGACATAAAGGTAGGAGTTCTTTCAGACCCATTTCTCTTTTTGGAGAAAAAGGGGATATGTCAAGATCATAGACACTCTATTTTCCAGAGCTAAGCCCCAGCAAGCAGGCTGTGGCCTGAGCTTGGTATAACAACAATCCTTGGTGTTCAGTCGCTGGGTGATCTCAGCCCCAGAAAAATCCCAGAAATGTTTCAGACCAGCATCAGGTGGTTTCTTAGCTTGAATAAGCACCTGTAGAACCCCATATTCTGGTCATGAAGTCCTGCTAGGAATCAAACTTGTCATATTGTTGCTCCTCACTGTTAGAACTGTAGATTACTTCACAGACATTGGAATAAATATTGAGATCTCTTCACATTAAAGCACCCCCTCCTCCCCCTAGGACAGGATTGTGACACACATGTCCTTACTTGCAAGCTGTTCTCACTCTGAAATTAAGTTTCTATTTGTTTTCCAACTCTCCTGTCTCTTGCCTGCTTTGTTCATCTCTGTCGACTCACAGGTTAAAGAGCAATTCTGGTCCAGTTGACATAATGTAGACAGTGTGTAATTATTGCTTTGATCAGTAAGGTGGTTGATAGAAGCCCAAATGGAAGCTGAGAGTAAAGTGAAAAGGATGGAAGAAGACATTCAAGGAAAGCAAGATCCACAGTCCTGAGGAACTGAGCAAGAATTTAGAAACCTTGCCTTTCACTTTGCATGACTGAGAGGGAAAAAGCTGCCCTGATTCCAGGTAAATAGTAAAATTTGGGATGCAGATGAAACTTGGGAAGACAGTGATATAAGGGAAGAATCAGAGAAAGGAATTGAATAGTGGAAGGAACTTCAGAGGTCATTTAACCCTAAAACTCCCCTTCATAAAAATTATAGCTAATGTTTATTTATCAATTTCATTTTTATAAAACACTTTAGATGTGTTATTTAGTTTGATCCTCATAATAACCCTGTAATGGAAATGCCATTTTTAGAGGCTGAGATGTTAGATGACATTCTCAGGCTATTAAAGGCAGTAAATCATCAAATAAGTATTTATTAAATCTTTATTATGTGCTAGATTACATGCCAAGCCATAAGTTTCAAAGCTAGAATTTATATGCAGTTCTTGACTTGAGATCCAGCACTGCATCCACTATATCATTCTCTCTCTTCCTTATCTTTGATTTCATCTCTTCATACTGTTCAGTTCCCTGTCCTACAGAAACCTAGCTCCCTTGAGAAGACTGCAATTCTTGTCACTTTCTCCAGTGCTGGGTATTTCTTCCCTCCGGTCCCCCCAAACTGTTGAATCCAAGGAGGAGTAGTCATTTCTCTCTCTCATTTCCAGATTGTCTTTCCATTACTAGAAGTCTCTTTTTCTTTGAGGTTCCTTCCATGCATCTTTATTGATCTATCTTGTCATTAATCTACAGGTTTTCAGGTATATCTTCTATTTTCATTCCAAAGTAATTCAATACCTGACTCACATTTTTCCTCATTACCTCAATGTCTCCTCTCAAATTTGGAGTTTTTCAATATATAGGATGTTACTGTTTAATTGTTTTTCAGTTGTGAAGAACAATTTGTGATCTAATTTGGGGTTTTCATTAAAAAATATTAGGATGGTTTTTGTCATTAATCTACAGGTTTTCAGGTATATCCTCTATTTTCATTCCAAAGTAATTCAATACCTGACTCACATTTTTCCTCATTACCTCAATGTCTCCTCTCAAATTTGGAGTTTTTCAATATATAGGATGTTACTGTTTAATTGTTTTTCAGTCGTGAAGAACTATTTGTGATCTAATTTGGGGTTTTCATTAAAAAATATTAGGATGGTTTTTGTCATTAATCTACAGGTTTTCAGGTATATCCTCTATTTTATTCCAAAGTAATTCAATACCTGACTCACATTTTTCCTCATTACCTCAATGTCTCCTCTCAAATTTGGAGTTTTTCAATATATAGGATGTTACTGTTTGTTTTTCAGTCGTGAAGAACTATTTGTGATCTAATCTGGGGTTTTCATTAAAAAATATTAGGATGGTTTGTCATTTCCCACTCCATCTCATATTATAGATGAGGACACTGAGGCAAACAGGGCTAAGTGACTTGCCCATAATTACACAGATGGTAATAGTCTGGGGACAAGTTTGAATTGAGGAAGATAAATTTTCCTGATTCTAGGTTTAGTGCTCTATGCAGTGCTCTCCTTCACAACCCTACTTGTTGGAATCCCTTTAAAACAAATCAAGCATTTGTTTAACACCTCCTATCTGCCAGGCACTGAGAATATGAACGTCAAAAATGAAACAATCTCTGCCTTCTAATGGACCATACATTAGTTAAACACCACGATCCACCCATTTATTCAACCTTTGAAATGCACATGACTTCCATCTTTACACATCTCAGTCATCCAAAGCAATGGTTATAACTTTATTATATGAATGACTGAAGCACTTATTAAGCATTCACTTAGTGCAAAGCTAAGCACGATGCTAATTGCTGGGGTTACATATACAAAAGTAAGGCAATCTGGGCTCTCTCCCAAGAAATACACATTCTAATGGTGAAGACAATAGGTAGGGAAGGTTTTAGCTGCATGCCATGTGGAAAAATTCCATGATTCTTAGCTTGCAGGGGCAAAGCAGATGTGAAGTTAACAAGGTTAGTTTTTCCAAAAAAGCGAACCTAAAGTTCTTCCATGTCCTCGATCCAGAATTTCCAAACCCTTTCCCCTGATCATAGCTGTGTAAGAAAGAATTCATTTGGATTCCTACTCTGTTTCAATCAGTATTGATCAACTTGATAGAATCATACCAACGTTCTCTATGTAAATTCCCAGAGCTATGAGCTGCAGATTCTAAGTTCACTTGCTTAACTGTAGGAAATTAATTAAAGGCCCTTCACTTCCTCTTCCTCCCCCCTTTGTCAGGGTGACCAAGTCCACTGTGCCAGAGGCGATAACTGCATGGAAAGTTCCCCAAAATATTTTTGTAAGTCTATACTAAGGATCATTTAGCTCAATGACTATGATAGCTTGTAGCATTTCCTCCTGCCCAAACTAGAGAGAAATCTGCCCATCATGGGTGTAAAAATTCCTTACTTCACCCAACTTGTGATCTTGCTGAAATGTCATTTTGTTTATGTGAAGACATGTCAACCAGTGGAATTAGCCAGTATTTAATATAGTGAGGACATCTAGTCCTACAAAAATAGCGATGTGAAAGGAGGAGTCATCTCAGATTTGGAGGAAGATCTGAATTTCACTTCATTAGAAGGAACCATGGACCTTTTAATAAAGTGTGTGTGGGAGGGTAATGTAGGTGGGATAATTTTAATCCCCATAACCTATAACCTATCTCTCCTTCTGCCTCAAAAAACCCGTTTTTTTGTTTTCACGTTATCCTGCAGTCTCCCCAGTTCTTCTTAATCTCTCAGTTCATCAAGTCTTATGTTGTTTCACATTTCTCCTTTAACAATTATGACTCTCTTGTTCACTAGCCCATCCATGTTTGCTGAACTGCCTTTAAATCCATCCTCTGTTTTTCAATCACCAGCCTTGATCAATTACAGCCTTCAGTTAACCTAAGTCTATTTCTCTTTATATGGTACTGAGTATTCCTATAGAAATTCTGGAAATCAGTGTGAATTTGTCCAATCATTCCAAAAAGTAATTTTATCTCTTTTTGGGCTTGTGAGCATTTTGCTTTTTTTTTTTTTCTTTGAAGTAGGAGTAGCTATTTGTTTTATCAGATCATCCAGAGCTCTCCAGTGTCCTTGATCCAGAATTTCCAAATCCCTTTCTCTGATCATTTCCTATAATCAATCTCTCTCTATGGCTCATTCTTCCTAAATTTGTTTTTTATCTTCATCTAGTTCCATAGTCTCCCCAGCTCTTCTTGTTCTTTCAGTCTACTAACTCTTCTCTGATTTCATGTTTCTCTTTTGTGACTATTGTCCACTAATTCAGCCATGTTCGATTAGCTTTCTTTCAATCCACTCTCTCTATTTCAATCACCAACCTTAGTTAATCTCTTGGTTACCTTGGTTACCTCAATTCTATTTCATTTGACATACTGTTGAATGCTTTAGAAATTCTGGAAATTAGGATATGTGCGAAGACAGGCTTATGGAAAATCTGTTGTCTGAAGTGTGAAATTGTCCAACCATTATGAAATGTAATTTTTAACTCTTTTTGTGAAAATGTTTGAACAATTCATATCCATGGATTTAGGGATCATAGCACTATTCTGTGTATATGCCAGGGAGGTAAGAAACAGACAATAAGGCTTTATGTGAACCAAAATGTTTACAGTAGCGTTTCTTGTGTTAGCAAAAATGCAAACCAAACAAACTTCTCATCAATTGTGGAAGATCTGAAGAAGGGCTTCTGAATATAATGGAATAAAATTATTCTGAAAGAAACAATAACTATGAAGGATTCCATAAAACTTAGGGAGATTTGAATGAATTGACACAGAGAAGTAAGAAGGCCCAAAGAACAATAGGAAAAGTGACCACAATGATGGAAAGGAAAAGAATGTTAATTTGACGAGATGGTGGACTATGGTTGTGGGATAAGGCATATAAGGGGAGGCATATACTGTGTCACATCATAAGTATTTTGGTTAATTACATCTAACAGTACTTCTTTGTAATGGGTTGAGGGTTGAGTTGATGCATTGAGGTCCCAAGCACATGAGGCTAAATAGTAATTGGACCATACTCTATTAATATATAAGCTTGGAGAAAGAATGGCCCCGCCCACTCTTTGTGCAAGTCCTGATGTGTTGTATAGGAAATGACGATTTTGGTGGTGGAGGCAGGGGAGTGGAAAAGGAAGGGGAAGGAGAGACTGCTTGCTTTTGCCATTGCAACGACCTTTCAACTCAGATCTCTCTCTGTTAGCTGGCTTCTTGTCGCAGCTGCCCATATTGCTATCGCAATCTTTCTTGCCCATATTGCTATCTCAATCTTTATTCATCTCTTCACTTCAATAAAGATTGAAGATTTTTCCCTTAATATGAATTCCTGACTCTGGCTGATTTTAAATATGCAGTCAATACACTTCTTTGTTAAAGGTATTAATTTTATTCCTGATGATTAGTGACAGTTTTAACAAATAAAAATGATGTAAAATATGCATCCATAGAAAGAATTTAAAAAAATCAAATATTGATTTCACTAAAATTTTTTGTTGTCTAATGTCAACTTGGCTCTCACTGCTCATGAAAATCTTGCTATTTTTCTTTTATTAATTCTCTAGCATTATGTTCTCTGCAGTAGTTATTCTAAATCTTTTCCTTTGTTCTCAAAGCCTCAATTACCATTTCCTTTCCTCTCTTGCTCAGCAGAGATCTGGCCTCTTACTTCACTGAGAAATACTCATCTTGACCCAGTTTCCCTATCTTACATCACAACTCACAATCCTAATTCATATTTATCCCTCATTCTCTCTTTGCTATACTTTGATGAAAAGTCTTTTCTCTTTACCAAAGTCAGACTCTCCCTAAATGGTTTAGAGCCCATTCCATGTTATTTCTTTTGGAAAATTATCCTAGAAGATTCCTTTTCTCTTTTACTCCTAATCTCATCTAATTCACTAGCTTTTCCCCTCCTTCTATATATATAATGATGTTTCCCAAGTTCTTTTTTTTTTTAAATCTCCCAAGAAAATAAGAAATCTTTGATTCTGCACCCTCTGAAGCTGTCATCCTATGTGTCTTCTCCCTTTCACAGTTAAACTTTGAGAAAGTATTGATTGTACATATCTTTCCATTTCCTTACTTCTTAAGCCATTTTCAATCTGATTTCTTATCTCATTACTTGACTGAAACCTTTCTTCCAAAGTTGCCAACAATTCCTCCACTGGAAGTTCCAGTGGAAAGATAACTGGGTTTGTAATCAGCAAACCTAAGTTTGAAAGCTAACCTGTCACATTCCCTCTGTGATGCTGGGCAAGTCAGTGAATCTCTTTGGGCCTCAATTTCTTTATCTGTCAAATGAGTGGATTGGATTAGATAATTTCTAAGATGCTTTTTAGCTCTATGTCTCTGTTTCAAGGTGAAGGGCTAACATGATCCAATTGAAAAGTTTGGTTTCCTTATATTTATTCTCTCCATGTGTGGATATTTCCAAAGGTTATCCTGTGTCTATTTCTTTCTCTATAGAACTAGTCTCCTTATTTCTCTAAACATTCTTTAATAAGATCCTTGGCTCCCTTGAGTTGAGTTCTCATCTCCAAATAGACAACTGCCACATCAAACTATCCAGAGGAATATCTTCCCTGAATTCTAGCCACATCAAACAGCTATCTGCTGGACATCACCTGGGTTTCTCACTGGCAACTCAAATTTTACATGCCTAAAAGAAAGCTCAGCACATTCCCCTCCCCCCAAATATATTCCTTCTCTAAGTTTTCCCATATTTGTTGAGTACAAGGTTATCTAAAAATGAAACCAATTTGTGACCTTGGAGTTATCCTCATTCTCTATATGCAGGCACTGACCACAATCTTTTAATTCTGCTTCTAATAGAGCTCTCCACTCATACAGCCCCTAGTCTGATTGGTTCAACATTAGCTCATCTCTTGTCCATTGCAATAGCCTCCTAATTGATCTTATCTGATAGAATGTAAGCCTGTAGAGAGCATGGCTTATTATATCCTTATAAGCCAACACCCAGCACAGGATTTGCCACATAGTAGGTGCTTAAGAAATGTTTGTTGAAGCATTCTGGGAAGATGGTGGAATAGGTCAGAAATCTCCAGACTTTCCAGATTTTCTCTACAGTCAGAGAGAAAATTGTCATGAAATGAATGTCAAATAGTAAAAATAACGGAGTAAAGCAGTTATCCTTCTGGAATATTGTGAAAAGATTTCAGAGAAGACTCCAGGAGCTGGAATTTGGCCTGAGTGCAGTGTAAACACCTTCAGTCTGACTCTACCTAATCGATAAAGAGTAGGTCCTGAGAGAAGCAGATTAGACCTTTAAAAATTTTACCTCACAGACTTTCATCTAAAGAAGAACAGATCTTTGAGTGAGGGAAGACTGAAAACCCTCTGCTGTTTATGGAAGTCAGGCCTAGTGGCATTGATCAGATATGATCCCTGGCTATGGTGAAAAGGGAGCACAAGCCCCATGAGTGTGATACCATAGGCAGGAAGAACATTTTTGGGACAGCATAGCTGAGGCTTAGGGGAAGAAGAAAAGAATCCATGAGCCTGAGTCCTTAGAAAGAATTCAAAAAACAACAGAAAAAGACCTTGAGGTGCAGAACACCATTACTCACAATTTGAGACTGAGTTGATTATAATAACATTAAGTTGCTAAAAATAAAATAAGACAACTTAAAAATAAAAATGATCAAGAAAAGGGAAAAAACTTAACCACTCTGTGTTACTTTAGTGTTAAAGATCTAGGTTCATATTCAGAAAAAAATAGTGAAATAAAAAAAAGCCACTTCTACTTGAAAGAGCAATTTCATTTGGTCACAAGCCCAAAAAAGAGATCTTGGAAGAACTTAAGAAAAGGAATTAAAATATCAAATAAGAGAGAATGAGGGAAAATTAGAAAACAAAATAAAATCAATCCCAAAAAAAACTATGAAAAGAAAGTTAACTAACTGGAAAAAAAGATACAGCATAAGAAGAAAATAATTCCAAGAACACAAGAATTGAATAAATGGAATTGAATGATGTTATAAGACACCAAACTATAATAAAAGTAGGAAAAATATTTGAGAATCTGACATCTTTCAAAAAGAAATTTCCCCATCTGTAAAGGTTTTCAAAAGAAAAACAACTGATCTAGAGAACAGATCAAGGAGAGACAATATAAGAATTGTTAAACTACCCCAAAATTATATAGAGAGGGACACACACACATACACACACACACACACACACACACACACACACACACACACACACATGCGCACACATGCACATATACAGAGATAATCTGATATTCCTCAATTCTGGTATCCTATATGGATTCTGACAGTGACTATGGGACATTGACTTGGTCTATAATACTCCAGACAAACAAAACTTTCTAAACTTTCCCAGGCTGGGTGCCAAGAGGAGTTGATTATGTAATGAATACATTTACAATACTTTATTAAACTTGCTTACTATAATCCAGGCAATATACTAGGATGAAATTGAAACAGTCCCTACTGTATTTGTATACAAAAGACACACACAACAAATATAAGGTAGTTTTGCTGGGAAGGCTCTAGTAGCTGATACTAGAGATCATGTAGTAGGTGACATTTAAGCAGACTCTTGAAAAGGATGCTAGTGTTTCAAAGAGGTAGAAGTAAAGGCAAGGATTTCAGGTAGGGGGAACATCCATTAGGGACAGTATGCAGACATTTGGAGAATTGTGTATGAAGAATAAGAAGATAGATAGCATGGACTCTAGACTCTAGTGTATGTGTGAGGGAGGGTAGGGATATCTAATGATTCTGGAAAAATAGATTAGGATGAGATTATGAAAAGCTTTAAATGCTAACCAACGAAATTTATATTTAATTCTAGATATAATAGGGAACTTAATGAAGTTTATGAAGTAGAAGGGTTACAAGTTTGACTTGAGGACAGCTAGTTGGCACAATGGAAAGAGAGTTAGCCTGGAGCCAGGAAGATTCATCTTCCTGAGTTCAAATCTAGTTTCATACATTTCCTAGCTGTGTGACTCTAGACAAGGCACTTAACCCTGTTTCCCTCAATTTCCTCATCATGAGCTAGAGGAGGAAATGGCAAACCACTCCAGTATCTTTGCCAAGAAAACCCAAATAGGGTCGTGATTTTTTATAAATCACTGAAAAATGACTGAACAACAGGAACAAAATCAGACCTAGAATTTAGGAAAGCTGTTTAGCAAGTGTGGAAAATAGTTAGGAGTGATGAGAGCTTCAATACAGGGAAATCAATTAGGAAGCTAATGAAGAAGTTCAGAGAAGAGGTAATTCAGAGAAGAGGTAAGGAGGGCTTGAACCAGAGTAAAAGTGGTGTAATTAGAGAAAGGGGCATAGATGTTATAGAAATATTACAAGCTCTGGCAAATGACTAAATAGTTTTGATGAGTGATGGTATTGGGGGGGGAAAATAACCTAAAATTACTACTTGGGTAACTAGAATTAAAATAATAACCTTGACAGTAATAGAGAACAGAAAATTAGACTTTTGGACCGAAGTAATGAGTTTTATTTTGAACATGAGATCCTTAGGATCCATGCAATTTGAAATGCCCAATAAGCATCTAGTGATGTGGGCTTGAAGGTCAAGAGAGACAAGATATAAATATCCATATCTAGAAGGCATCTTCATAAAGTTAATTAAATCCATTGGAGTTAATAAGATTAGTTAGTGAGAGAGTATAAAGAGAACAGAAAAGAGGACTGTGAACAGATTTCAGATTTTTAGATGATAGAAAGTAGAGGAAGTAGAAGCATTAAATATAGAACATTATGATACCTAATTCACTGGAAAAATAGAAGCCATTTTACAAGAGCTTCTTACTTTACCCATTCTCATTTCACATTGCTCTAATATTTGATTGATCTGCTAACTTCTCCTTCCTTTGTGTTTTGGACAAAATGATGGCATTTCTCCTTGCCAAGGTCAATCCCTTGTGGATCAAGAGTCATTTCATTCTTGTTGCTTTCTTTTGCATATTGTCCTTACTATCACCCTTACTTTCTCTAATCTTTAATCTTTCCTTCTCTATTGGCTCCTTCCCTGCTGCATAAGAACATATCCAAATGTCTTATATATTAAAAATAAACAATAAAAATCCCTTTAATTTGATTCTAACACAGTTCCTAAAAGACTTATTTTCCAATATGCTAAATTCCTGGAAAAAAGCTGTCTATACTCAGAACCTCCACTTTTCTCATTCTCTTCTAAATTCTCTGTTATTTGACTTCTTACCTCATCCTTCAACTGAAATTGCTGTTGCCAATCAGTAAGTGGACAAGCATTTATGAAATACTTACTATGTGCACTGGTGACAGGAAGGAAGGCAAAGTTATGGTCCTTGGCCAAAAGAGCTCATCTTCTAATAAAAGAGGGATTGCCCAATAAGCCCAGCTGATAAAAGTATGCTGAGTGCTACTGATGCATTTCCACACAAGAAAGAGACTAAGGACACTACTTTTGGAAGTGTCAAAATGGTAAGAACTGGGAATATATGGAGAGACTTTGGAGCATTGGTAAATATTTTACAACTAGATATGGTCAACCAACTGTGAAGTCTTTTGATTGGCTGTGGTTGATATCCTATGCTCTGTTAGTTGAAGTTTTTCTTTTTGTTTGAACCCTTCATTCATGACATCTGGTGAAAGACAATATTGTAAGGGGAGAAGCCTCTAGTTTTTTCCCTTATGAAGTCAAAATATGGCCCTGTGAAAATAGGCCTGAATTTTTTGCTTGTGTTGGTATCTGTTCTTTCCTTCTAGGGATTAGAGGTTATTACCCTATGAGTTTCAAAACATAAGGATAGTGCACCATTTGGAAGTCTTGATAGTCTCAATCAATGATAGTCATTGACAGTTATATCAAAGATAGCAAGCAATAAGGGACAAGCTTGTGACACAGACAGAATTATATGAATTTGCATGTCTTGTGAACTTGGTGGGACAAATGCTGTTTAGAAATTGTTTTGAGTCTGAGTCCAGTCTTCTCAGAGATTAAGATTGGGGAGTGTGTGCCCCAAAAGTAAATGGAGGAAATAGTTATACTTTTTTTCTTTCTATATCTTCAAAGTAAATATTCTTTTGTAACAATTAATTGATGTTAAATGGTTAAAAGAAACAGAAGTATTAATCACAAATGGTTAACAGCATTAGGAGAAAAAAAAACTTGTGGGATTCTAGACTATAGTAGCTCAAGGATTCATAACTCTAGCCCTTGAGGAATACACTCTAGGACCCTAAGATGTTTATGTAGTTAACTTGGCTTTGAGATTGTGACTAAAGAGGGTATTCTAGGTATGATCATATAAGATGTATTGTAGAAATGAAAGGTAACCTCATAGAGAAGTCTAAAAGTAAGGGGGGAGAGAGACAAAGAGAGGAGAGAGAAGAGAGAGAGAGAAAGGAGAGAGAGAGGAGAGAGAGAGAAAGAAGAGAGAGAGAGAAGAGGGAGAGAGAGAGAGAGAAGAGGAAGAGGAAGACAGAGAGAGAGAGAGAGAGAAAGAGAAAAGAGAGAGAGAGAGAGAGAAAAGAGAGAGAGAGAAAAGAGAGAGAGAAGAGAGAGAGAGAGAGAGAGAAGAGGAAGAGGGAGACAGAGAGAGAGAGAGAGGAGAGAGAGAGAGAGAGAGAGAGAGAGAGAGAGAGAGAGAGAGAGAGAGAGCAAGCAGAAGGTGGCATTTGATCTGAGGCTTGAAGGAAGTCAGAAGAGCAAGGAGGAAGAGGTAAAGAAGAACATTCAAGGCATGGGAGAGCATCTGAAATTGGGACAAAGTTAGGAGGGAGCATTGTGTGCAAAGAATAACAAGGATAAAGACAGTGAATCCTGGAGTACTCAGGGAGGAGTAAAGCCTAAGAAGACTAGAAAGGAAGTCAAGTTTTAAAGGTCTTTAAATGCCAGACAGAGAAACTAATATATAATGGTGGTAATTCAAAACCACTGCAGTTTACTGTGTAGTGGGATAATATAGGCAGACTTGCACTTTAGGAAAACTACTCCAAAAGGGGTCATGAAAAGTTGGATGTGACTGTGATTGAACAACAATAACAGCAACAACAAAAAAGCTAGCACCTGTTATAAGTTTTGAGAGATTATATCCAGATAGGTCAATCGATCAACTTTTATTATGTAACTACTATGTGCAGAGTACCATGGTGGGTTTTTGGTAATATACAAAAATAAGATAATATAGATTGCTGCCATCATAGAGTCAGTTAATAGCTTAATTATGGAAGGCTGCTATGATGACTTCATAGACTATATCTGCCACTTTCTGAGAAACATGCTGATATAGTTAGTCTCTGTCCAGAGACACAGAGATCAGCAAGATGACTTCTAGGAGAATCTAGAGGAATAAAACTAGTACATGAATAGAACTGTCCAATCATTGTGTAGACACAAAATATAATTTAGTGAGTTGGACATATAAAAAGTATCCTGTGACACAAAGACAGAAGAGAAATCACATATAAAATAGAAAGTTCAATGGAGAAAAAAGTCAGTTTTGACTTTACTCTTCTCACTAGCTTTCTCTTATGGGCAGAGACACTTCCCTCATAGACTCTGAGGTTCCAGCAACCTACAGGATAATTCATCAATTTTTCTAACAGTACTTATTCTGTACATTTGCCACATTTGGGGAAGGAGAATTTCTTAGCCTTTCTTGTTAGTCCTAGCATGGGTAGAGGGAAGAGCAGTGACAACTCTATCATGCAATAGGCATGGAACTTATAACTGGAGGATTTTGGTTGGTTGGCGTATTGATTTCTTTTCCATCAGTGACTGAGAAATTGGAAGGATAGCGTAAGGGCTTTGCTGTTCTTTGTCAGACAATGACATATCTTTTCTTATTTGATGTGATGAGGGTTTGTTAAACTTGAACTTCTTAGTTCGTCCATTTGTGGTTTGTTTCTTGTCCACAGTGAACCTGATACCCAGTAATCCACAAGAGGATCCCAAGGAGAAGAAGCCCCTTCCATAGGAGAATCCACTTCAAGGGGCAGGAATACACATTCACAGATTCTATTGGAAAAGAAACAGAGAATTGGTCTCATGAAATATGATAGTTCAGCTTGATTGGAATAGTGGGTAGGAATTAATTTGGGCAACTTTCTCCCAAGAGGTTGTGCAGATTCCCAGAAGGCCACACCATTCAGTAGAACTTTTAGGTGGAGATAGGGTCAGTGTAGAGATGTCATTTGAGGGGAAGGGCTAGAGCTATGATAAAACTATGCTATCTTCTGTATACTACTTTTAATGGTGAAATGTGAGGTCTGTGGATATGCCTAATTCAAAGTAGGTTGGAAATATTTCCATTGACATAAACATTTTCCCTTATTGCTCCCAAAGCCCCATCCCTCACTCTCCACTCCTAGGTAAGTAGAAAAAGATTAGATAGCCTTCAAAAACTTTGCTAGGAGAAGAACCTAAGATATGGGGCAAGAGAATATTTCCCTTAGTTCCAATGAAAGGATAAGACTGAGCAATTGTGCTAAATTTCTACCTCCATAGTTTTTACGTAGTAAGAATTACCCATCTTTCCCATTTAACTTAAAACTCTGCCTTCCACTACTTCCCTCCTACTTCTGGAATCCATCACACCTACCCTGTGGGGTTTTGTTTGAAGCAAAGATGTCCCTCAGAGCACATATGTACTTCAGATCTATGGTGGTATTCCTCTGCTCCATAGGATTGCTGGCCAAGCATGTGATCAAGGAGTTAGATTGACCCATAGGTAAGGACAGACTCAGGGTTCTGGAGTTGGGAGATACTTCTGACAATTCCGATAGATTCAGCTGACTCAGGAGGTTCCAACTCTTCCAGGTCACTGTTACAGCTTTCCCCGGCTCTGAGACTTGACAATCCATGGTGATGTTGCACCAGAGTGGTGTGAGACATTGTGACTGGATATGGATCTGAGGGACAGGGAGGGGTTCTGGGGTCAAAGGAGAAGAAGAGAAATTAGGGCAGAGGAATGAAATATCAGAAGTCTTTACTCCTGCTGCTTCATCTTTCACAGGATGTCTTGCTTCACAAAAGGAACTCCTTTATAGGAATCCTTTATAGCACTCACAGGTAGAGAAGAAAGACAGTTAAGGAAATTAGGTCCTAGGGAAAAGAAGCACCAATTGGAATTTTCAATAAAAATTATAATGATGTGAAAAATACAAATAATTGAGGGAAATTAGTTGAATATGTGGGAGATTTAGTTATTAAACTGGCTTCTATACTTCTGAAGGAGCATGTGTTTAAAATTTTTGCTTACTCTCAATTTTGGTGTTCTGAAACAAATCCCTGGATAACCTATTCTAAAAGTACTATCCCATTTTTCCAGAGGTGGAGATAAAGGCCAGGCAAGAGAAAAGGTTCATCCTATTGGTCACAGAGGTCTAGAAATCCTTTTTTAGATCCTGCTTTCTCTCTTTTGTTATTAAAAACTGAGTTAAAACATATAATTAGGAACTAAGTGTGTATTTTTTGGTCATTGTTTTGGGGTTTAAACATTAGAATTGGGGTAAATGGACTTGGGGCAGGGAGGGATGTCTATATATGAGTTAACTTGGAAATAGGAAGGATCCTGTGACTTGGAAGAAATTGGGAGTTATGCTCCAAATTGAATCCTTCTCTATCCCTTCTGAACTCCCTTTCACAGACTGGTTTGGACAATGGACTTTAAAAGAATTACAGGAAAGATTACTTTAGAAGGTACAGGGAGTAGCTTGTTTCTATGAGTGAAGAGGATAACTGAATCTGTTGGCTGTAGTAAGCTCTCTCTCTTGAGAAGGGAAAGAGGGAGGTAGGGGAGAAGCAATAGCAGAAGCAGCAGAGGCAGCAGAGGCAGCAGAAGCAGATGAAAAATAAGGAGAATAGGAGAATAAAAAGAGGAAAGGAGAAGAAAAATTAATTTTAGCAACATCAGCAGGGTAACACAGTTGGCAAATATCTGAGGCTAGATTTGAATTCAGGTCTAACTTCGAAGTTCAGGATTCTGTACACTGTGCCACCTACCTACTTCAAACTAGACAAAACAACAACCACAAAGCAAAGCAAAACCCACCATGTTTGTTTTTACTACCTATGTGATCTTGGTCAAATTATTTAATTCTCCTAGCCCTCAATTGCCTCTTTTGCAAAATGGGGGAGAGGTTGGTTTAGATAGCCTTTAGGAAACTTCTCAATAGAGCTGTCTGAACACAGCCCAGGCTACCGTGGGGTGAATCAGGACATGCTCATGAGTTCTGTGATGAGGAATGACTCCTTGCCTGGGATGCTATAGAATAAATCCTTGAGTTTCAAGACTGAATTAGATGCCCATGAGGTCCCTTCCAACTCAGGGGTGCTATGATTCTGTGCTTCTTAGCTATTGAAATCATATTTACCATAGACAGAAAGGGCAAAAGACCGAACATTGAACATTCCAGAAACGAATATGATCCGAGCTTCATATAATCCACTGTCCTTGAGAGTCACATTCCTAATAATGAGGGAGGCATCCTTCATGGCATCCAGCCTCTTTTTGTATCTGTCCAAGGGGTTGTACCAAAGAAAAGAATGACTTCCAGGTCCAAGGGAGAGTAGCTGAAGCATCTCAGATTTAAATCTCCATTCAATCTCTTGGATTTCTGCGTCTAGGGAGATATTCAGTGGGAACAGGATATCTCCCCCAACAACCACATCCACTTTATGGTAAGAGGAGCTACTGGCTTCATTCTTCGGAGTGCCTATGTTGAAAGACAAAAATGTTACACAGGAGGAATTAATTTATTCAACAGCCACTTAATAAAACTTTTATTATGTGTGAAGCAGCTGTTTGGCACTGGGGAACCTACAAAAATAAACAAAACACGGCTCTTGGCCTCATGGAGCTAGAAATAATAATTAGCACTTATATAGAGCTTCAAGGTATATATTATCTCATTTTATCCTCACAACAACCCTGGAAAGTAGGTGTAAGTTTTCAGCTGAGTCATAAAGAGGGGAAGTGACAGCTAGTAAGCCTCTGAAACAGGGCTTTAACTCAATTAAGATTTCTTGACTTCAGTACTTTGTGCACTGTATCAGATGTTTGGAGGGCATAACACATAGACAGGTACACCATTTACATTGCAGTATTGATGAGATTAATGGCTGTCAGAGAGTTGTTAAAATCCCCTTTAAGTCGGTGCAGGTTTTTTGTGAAGGAATTCATGAACTCGAAATATTAATTGGCAAAAATGAAAGTTTATTGTTGGATAGGAAGCCAGTTTTGCTAAGAGACTGACTTCTTTAGTGGCAAAGTCCTATTAGGGAAATGGAGGCTGGCACTGAGAAAAGAATGCCTTCTCAGTGGGTAGGGTCCTAACAAGCTTCTTTGGACCTTCTGCAAAGAGTGAGTTTGGAAATTGCCCTTTAAAAGGGATCTTGAGATTCCAGATTTCAGGTTGAAAAGAAAGCCAAAGTTTCTAAGCCTAGATGCTTATCGGTATCTGGTCCAGATCTCCAATTGGAATTTAAAGGGTCTGGCATCCCCAAAAGATGACATGTCTGGGAAGATATGCTTTCTCAGGAGGGCCTGAGATTCAAAAGGGAACACAGTTTCAGAGTGATAATTTTAAAGAGAACACAGTTTTTTACTCCCCCTTCAGGATCATAAGATTACAGTTAGAGCTGGAAGTGATGTAAATTGAGATTTTTTGGGGGAAGGTCCTGGGTTAGAAATCTCCAACCCCTTTGGGAGGGCCCCACCTTCCTGTTCATAGGGGAAATTCCCAGATAGTAATCTCCAATTTAATTGGAGATCTTGGCCAGGGACATAATCACCACTCTCTATTGGATTGTAAATTAGTCCCTCAAATTGCTCCCAGCTTGGGGCAACAAAAAGCCAATATAATCAAAAGCCGTGTACCTAACCTTTGCAAAAGTCCTAACAGGATTTTGCCTGCTAACAAAATTGTTTTCTTTGTGTAATAAATCCATTTTCTTTCTTTCTTTCTTTTCTTTTTTTTTTTTTTTTTGCCACAAACCTCTCCTCATTCATTGCCTGTGACTGGCCAGGGGATCTCTCAACCCTCATTTCTCATACCTCAAAAGAAGCAGATTTAATGAATTCTTGCTCTAAACACTTTATTTTTTAGGTCAGGAAATAAAACTAGAGAGAACTGGCTTACCTCAAGTCACAGAATAGTTAATAGAATTGAGAATTGAATTCAAGTTCTAGAGCCCTCCTTTCTTTATATACCAGCTGCCTCTCAAAGCTTAAGATGTAAGTAATTGAATGACCTTATTGACATAGCCATTCCTATATAGATACTCTGTTGATGGAGACCACACAGCCTCCTTTCTTATCCTGGGAGATTCTTGTCCATTTGTTCTACTGTTTTTCAGTTTAGTATTCCTCTTAACCCTATTGGGTGTTTTCTTGGCAAAAATACTGAAATGGTTTGTCTTTTCCTTTTCCAGTCTATTTTACAGATGAAGAAACTGAGGCAAACAGGGTCAGGGTCACACAGTATGTATGCATCTGAGGTCAGATTTAAACTCAGGAAGACTCATTTTCCTGACTTCAGGACTGGTGCTCCATCCATTGAGCCATTTAGTTTCCTCTTTCTTTACAATGTCCTCCCACAAATTCCCCAGAGAAGACTCACACAAAATACCCAAAGTCATCTTATAGACCTTCTGTGGGTGCCTGTGCAGGCTTAGAATTAATTTTGACACATATCTGGCCCACTTTCCCCTTCCCCCTCCCCCAGCCATTCAATTCCTTTGATTCTACTTTTTTTTTTTTTTTGGTACCTAAGTCATAACTATTGATATATGGGATGTCCTAAAAGTGTAGTTTTAAGCATTAATATCTAAAACCTATACCACAATTCAGAACTCTATTAGATTTTTTAGTTCATAGGATTCTTCAGCAATAACCAAGGGGAAATTGAGGCAGTTTGTTGAAGCATTGACTTCTAAAAAAAAAAAAAGTTTAAAAAAAGTTAGCTATTGAGCTATCTTTGGAATCAAGAAATATACATGTCCTTCAGAGATGTATAATGGCTATTTGAACAACTCATTTAATCCCTCTACACTGATAAAATCGTAGCTCTTATCAAATTTAAAAAATATAGGTGGAAATCTAGGTATTAGATGAGTTGTGTTGTCTTTGCTAATAAATACAACTAGAAAGCAGATTAGGGGTAGCTAGGTGGAACAGTGGATAGAATATGGGGCTTGAATTCAGGAAGATTCAGCTTCCCGAATTCAAAGACAGCCTCAGATTAGCTGTGTGACCCTTACCACTGTTTGCCTCAGTTTCCTCATCTGTAAAATGAATTTTTTTTGGGGGGTGTAAACTCTGAATCTGTAAAACAATCACTCTGAAACTGTGTCCCCTTTGATCTGTAAAAGAAGGGAGATTTGGGGTCTCCTGGACTCCAAGAGGCTGGGAGAGGGCATATTTTCCAGGTAGGCCTTTTCTAAGATAAGCAGCATCATTCAATGGGAAATCTTGGGCAAATAACCCCCCACTGATCTTTTGGGTAGCTGGATCCCCATTCAGGAAACTCCAAATTTTGGGAAAAGCCTTCAAAGTGATTTCATTCAATTGGGAGATCTTGGTCAGTTCAGACTTTCCCCAGTCCCCAAGATTTGCTCATAAAATAGGTTCTTATCAATACATTCTTTGCAAGTCTCCTCATTAAGAGATTTGTCTGCTAAGAGAAAGCTTCTTAGTGAAAAATAAAACTTTTTTTTTTTTTTTTTTGCCACTGAGATTTCAGGTTTGTGGTGTTTCACGTGGGACCTGACCTGAGACCAGAGGGGATTCTCACATCAATTCTCACAACTCTCTGCACTGCCACTAACAGCATCAGACTGGAGAGAGAAAGGGCAAAAATTTCCAGTGCCTTTGCCACACAACCCCCAAAGAGGTAGACTGAACTAAAAAACAACAATGGAATCAGAGATGGACATCCTACAGTAAGGAGATGCATGTTTGGGTTATACCTATGATTTCCTTGGTATAGGGAATTTCCAGCGTGCATTGTGTATCTTTAGAGAGTTACTAGGGGCATTGAGAGAGTATGTGACTTGCTTTGTATTATAACTGGTAAGTATCAGATTCAGGAATTGAATGAAGATCTGACTCCATGGTTGATTTGCTATGTACTCCCCCAAGCTGTCTCTTAGAAGTTGGCAGTTACATAGTATTTGAGGGTAGCAATGGACTTTTTGAATGTAGCCCTCACTTCCAAATTATCTTTTTCATCTCTTTGGTGACTCAAGGGTCCAGGAAGTCTCTACGGAAGGAGGCAGGCTTTGTGGCTAAGAAATAGAGAGCCTACCACTGGAAGTGAGACTACTCTATTACCTCAAATTTCAATTTTAGTTTTTAAAACAATTCATAACTTTTGCTTTTTTCATCATCATAATTTCCCCACTATCCTTTCCTCTTCCTGTCCCAGAGGATTGTATCTTTTAACAATCAGTACTTTTAAAAGCAAAAAAAGGAAAAGGAGAAACAAAATCTGTATAATTGATCAATACATTGAAAAATTCTGATAATATATGAAACATACTTGTCATTTTACAAATGAGGAACTGAAGTAAACAGGGTTAAGTGATTTTCCCCAGGGTCATGCAGCTACTGTTTGAAGCCAGATTTGAACTCAGAAAGATGGCCTTCCTGATTTTAGATGTGGCATTCTATTTAATATGTCACTTAGTTGCTCCTTAACAGCAACAGTAACAACAATAACTACCTCCACCCCTGCTTCCACTCTCATAATTTGTTTTTAGCCTCTCTTCAATCCATGGTTATCTACTTTGCTCCTTCCACCTTTTTAGTAGGGTGTATTTCAAAAAGAGTTGCTATAAATATTTTCCTTTGTATGAGACCTTATCATGGAATCTCTGGGTCAAATACTTATGAATATTTCAGTCATTTTGTTTGCATAATTCTAAATTTCTTTCCAAGATGTTTGTATTAATTTACAATTCTACAACCATGCACTAATATGTCAATCTTTTCAGATCCCTCCAACTTTGATTAGTTCCATTTTTGGTCATTTTTTTTTTTTCAATTTGCTGGGTATGATGTGAAACCTCAGAGCTATTACATGTAACTAGATGGCACAGTGGATATCTCCTTGGACTAGAAGTCAGGATGTCCTGAGTTAAAATCTTGTCTATGCTTTGGATAAGTCACTTAACATCTGTCTTAAGTTTCTCCATATGTAAAATGGGAACAATAACAACTTCTACCTCTTAGGGTTGTTGTAAGGATAAAATGAGATAAAATTTGTAAAACGTTTTCCAAACCTTAAGAAGGAACAAATATTTATTAAATGGTTATTATGTATCAACACTTTGGCATACATCTCAGCTCATGTCTTCCTGACTCCAAGCCTACTACTTTTTCCACTCTACTCTTTACCTGCCTTAAAATACTATCTTAATGCTAACTGTGATTATTATTAGTGATTTAGAGCATTCTTTCTTATGGTTGCTAATGATGTGGATATGGTCCCTTTTAGATTCCTTTCTTTCTGACTCCCAACCCCTCCTAGTTGCTGCATTATCAATCCGGGACCTTTTGATCCCCAAATCCTGGTCCCTTTGAATTCTAATAGAAGATCCGGACCTGTCCCAGACCCCATCCAGATCTGAGCCAACTCAGGGATACACCCATAGGCCCCTCTAGCTAAATCTCCCATTATAAAAGGGACCATGCTGAGACCCCCTCTTTGCAGAGGTCCCAAACATGCTAGCCATGTCAGGACCCTCTGTCCACTGGATCCTCTGTCCGGTGCCCTTCTTATATCTACCTTCACCTATTTCCTTACTCCCAAACCTCATAATAAACCTCTTTTATCAATCTAGCTTTTCAGCCGATAAATGCTTTTATTGGGACTAGTGCCTCATATAACCTCATATAGGTTGGTAGACCTCATATAACGCTGTATCCCTGCACCAAATCCAAAGGGGTTGCAGGGAACTCCATTTGACTCCCTGTACCCCAAACCTGCCACTAGACCTCAACTAAACCCTAATTTTATTTAGGTACCCCATATCTAGACCTCATCATTAATATTTTGCAATTTTTCTTTTGAGAACAGTTTATTCATATCCTCTGACCACTAATCTATTGGGAAATGGCTTTTGGAGATTATATATATATATATATATATATATATATATATATATATATATATATACACACACACACACACACACACACACACACACATATGCATATAACATATAAGTATATGTGTGTGTGTGTGTGTGTATAAAATGTATTTGTGGACACACACACACATACACACACACACAGATACACACATACACACACACACACACACACACACACACACACATACACACACACTCATAGACATTTAGTTGATAAAGTGGCCAAAATACTTCCCTAGAGTCAGATAGATCTGAGTTCAAATCGAGGTTCAGACACTTATTAGCTATGTGACCCCTTATTTATCTCAGTTTCTCATCTGTGAAATAGGGACATACTGGAGAAATAAATGCCAAAGCATTCTGGTATCTTTGCTAAGAAAATACCATGCATGGGGTCATGTAAAGATGAAGAGTCAACAATGACTGAACAGCAACAACAAAATAAATGAATGAAAAAAATATATACACATATGGGTGTGTGTATATACATATAACACACACAAACTATTAATTATTTTTGGTGAGCTCTTTTTTATATACCTTGCTTACCAAAACCTTATCAGAGAAATTTGATAAAAAGCTGTTTCCTTTCTTATGCTGAATTCATTAACCATGTTTTTGCAGATTTACAAATTTTTCTAAAGAAAGGTTGTTCCCCAGCTCTTTAAAATATCTCTGTGATTCACTCTTTCTATTGCATTTTCTGGTGGTTTCTGGTGTTTTTCTTTTAACTTCTAATTAATTACCTCTTCCCTGAATTGTTTCATGTCCTTTCGGTTGGTCATTCCACCTCCATATTCAGCCCTCTTCAAATCTTTGTGAAGCATTGTGAAGCAGAACATCTGCCCCCAAGGTCCAAAGATGGCTCTCCCACTTTCTATTTCTGTAACAATGGATGAATTCCTCAACCTCTATGAGTTTCATTTTCCTTTTCTATAACAAGTGGAAGTTATACTAAATGCTCTCTGAGGTCCAGGCCCCTTTTAGAATCTGAGGGTCTTTTAGGGTCTAGATTTGTGGTTCTATAATCTCACCTAAATACCATCCTTAGGCTAATATTCCTAAAATACTGCTTGTTGCTGAGATTCAGAGCTAGTGCCAAGGATGGGACACCTTTCTCACCTTAGGCCTGGAATCCATGAACATCTGAGGGAACCCTGATAGACTTATATGGGCCACCTACAGCTTCCTTCTTCACCCCTGGATACCTTCCTGACTTCAGTTTTATTATTAATACTACTTCCTTGCTTGACTTTTAAAAAAAATCTCTAATCTCTCTCTGTCTCTGCCTAAGGGACTGTGGAATTATTCATTCATCCTCACTTCTCTGTACTTCTTGTCTTTCCCATAGAGTCTTGCAAATAGTATAGGAGTAGTTTATGTAGTAATGCAGTAGAAAGTAAAAGTATTACAACTGATAGAGATTTGATTGGGACATATATTATATGAACAATATCCATTTTCCAATAGCTAAGTGGTCAAAGAATGTGTGACTAGTTTTCAAAAGAAAAAATGCAAGTTATCAATAATGATGTATTAGAATACTCTAAAATTTCCAAAAAAAATTAATTCAACTCTTATGTTTCACACACATCCATCAGAAAGTAATTCTAAATTTCCATTTTATAGATAAGGAAACAGTGATTTAGACATATTAATAAGTTTGCTTTGGGTTATATAATTATTAAGTCAGAGAAGGAATTTTCTCAGTGTTGCTTCACTGCTAAATATAGAATTAGCCTTCTTTCCTTTTTCCTTCCCCATCATATCTTTTTTCTCTTCATTTTTTTCCATTCTGAATGTAAGAAATAAAACAAGTATTTCTATAATATAAACATAGACTAGAAAAAAAGATGATTGCATATGAAAATACAAATGTATTACTATTCCATATAACAAACTTATTCCATATAATAAAATTATCCTATTCTATATAATTCCATAAAATTGGCACATAACTTTTTTTTCTCCTTTCCCTCTTTCCACCCTAGAGACTACCTTTAGACACAAATATGTGTAACATATACATACAAATATATTCTATATATACTTCTATTTATCATTCTATATGTCATTTCTCTGGATGCAGATAGTTTCTTCTTTCATGGATTCTTTGTATTTAATTTTTGTATTTGTAATAGTTTAAAGGACTTAGTCACTAGAACTAAGTTTAGATTATTTTTAAAACAATATTGCTGCTATTGTATACAATGTTCTCTTGGTTCTGTTCACTTTGCTCTTCATTATTTTGTGCAAGTTTATCCTGAAAGATTATGCTCAGTTTTGCTGGGTAGTTGATTTCTCAAAGCACAGTAAAGTTTCATCACTGCTATAGACCATAATTTGTTCAGGCATTCCTCAATTTATGGGAATTTCCACAATGTTCAATTTTTTGTCACCACAAAGAAAGCTACTATAAATATTTTAGAACACACATATTTAAAAATTTTTATTTTTTCAAATTGCATATAAAGAGAATTTTCAACATTTGCTTTTATAAGATTTTGATTTCCATTTCCTCTTCTTCTTTCCTGCCTTCCTCTTTTCCCAAGATGGCAAGCAATCTGATATAAGTTATACATGTACAATTGTATTAAACATTTTTCTACATTAGTCAGGTTGTGAAAGAAGAATTAGAATAAAAGGGGGAAAAGTATGAGAAAGAAAAAACCTAGCAAAAAGTCAAAATAGGATATTTCAATCTGCATTCAGACTCCACAGTTCTTTCTTTCTTTCTTTGTGGATAGCATTTTCCAACATGGGTCTTTTGGAATTGTCTTTTATCATTGCATTGCAGAGATGATTATCACATAATCACATAATATTGTTATCACCGTGTACCATGTTCTCCTATTGCTACTTCCTTCACTCAGCTTCAGTCTATGTAAGTTTTTCTAGGTTTTTCTGAAATCAGTCTGCTCCTCATTTCTTAGAGAAGAATATTCCATTACATTCATATACTACACTTGTTCAATCATTTCCCCATTGATAGACATGCCCTCAATTTCTGATCCTTTGTCTCTACAAAGAGAATCTATAAATATTTTTGTAAAGTAGGTTCATTTTTTCTAATGTCTTTGAATACAGACCTAACAGTAGTATTGCTGGATTAAAGAATATGCAAAAGTTTATAACCCTTTGGACGAATTGCTCTCCAGAATAGTCGAATCATTTCACAATTCTACAAACAATGTATTAGTGTGCCAATTTTTCCACATTTTCTTTAATATTTATCATTTTCTTTTTCTGTCACTCATAGTATCCACTCTGATAGGAGAAAGGTGATATCTCAGAATTATTTTAATTTGTATTTCTTTAATCAACAGTGATTTAGAACATTTTTATGTGACTTTAGATAGCTTTAGCTTCTTCATCTGAAAACTGCATGTCCACTGACCATTTCTTAATTGGGGAATGATTTGTATTCTTTTAAATTTGACTCAGTTCTCTATATATTTTAAAAATATAATCTTTGTCAGAAACAATGGCTGTAAAAATTGTCTCCCAGCTTTCTGTTTTCTTTCTAATCTTGATTGCATTGCCTTTGTTTGTTCAAAGCCTTTTTAATTTAATCTAGTCAAAATCATCCATTTTGCATTTCATAATGTCCTCTATCTCTTGTTTGGTCATAAATTCTTCCTTTCTTCACAGATATGACAAGTAGATTCTTTTTTTGCTCTCTCAATTTGTTTGTGGTATCATCCTTTATGTCTAAATCATTTGCCCATCTTGATCTTATCTTGGTGTAGAGTGTGAGATGTTGGTTCATGTCTAGTTTCTGCCATGCTGTTTTCTAGTTTTCCCAAAATTTTTTGTCAAAGAGTGAATTCTTATTTCAGCAGATGAGTCTTTGGGTTTATCAAACTATAGTCATTTACTACAATGTCTTGTGAACCTAACTATTCTACTGATCCACAATTCTATTCCTTAACCAGTATCAAATAGTTTTTATGATTGCCAGTTTATAATGTATTTTTAGATCTACTACAGCTAGTCCCCTTCCTTTGCATTTTTCTATTAATTCCCTTGATATTCTTGATCTTTTGTTCTTCCAGATAAATTTTGTTATTATTTTTCTAACTCTATGAAATAATTTTTTGTTAGTTTGATTAGCATGGCATCAAATAAGGAAATTAATTCTTTAATTCTAATTTTATTTTTAATGGAGATTTTTTTTTTCAGTAAGTTTTTGTGCTTCCTTTTCCATGATGTTGACTCTTTCCCCTCACAATTCTTCATTTTCACTGTGGCCATTGTAGCTTTCTATGTTCAGGGCTTTTTTTGTTTGTTTGTTTGTTTGTTTGTTTGTTTTTTTTGCTCATTTTGAAAGTCAATTTTCAGAGCTTTGCTCTTAGATAGCAGGAAGCGTTGTTTTAAAATTCTTATGTTGGGGGCAGGGACCTAGTCACTTATTTGCAGTGCTGGAACTTTAGGTGCTTGCAGCTTGCCCACTGTAGGGCAGGGGTGGGGAGTTTCCAGAAGGCTACTTGTGCTTTTTGTGCTAGGCTTCTAGGGCTGGCAATTTGCCTTCTGAACTAGGGCTGAAAGCCTCACAGCTAGCATTCAGTGTCACTGATATGCTGAGCCAGACCTGTGTTATGCCTAAGAATCTCACTCTTTGTCTGGACACAGTTTGCACTGGGCTGCACTCCTTTTTTACCCATGAGACATATCTTTTCTAAAATCCTTCTAAGTTATCTTAAACTAAAAAATTGTTTTACTCCATCATTTTGTGGGCTCTGTCTCTACAGAAATTTTTAGAGGCTTGATTTACTGTAGTTTCTGAGGGACGCTGGAAAGAGCTCAGGTATTTTTTCAGCTTTTCATTGATACCTTGGCTTTGTCCTCAAACAAGTCTTTGCACTTGTTAAATAGAGGCTTAATGTAGCAATTTGCTGCTATAATTTGTATACCTACTCTGTTCCACAGATGTATTCTATTTCTTAGTCAGTATCAGATAGTTTTGATAATTACTGCCTTATAAAACAGTTTATAACCTGGTAGCATTAAATTTCCTTCTATTTACATTTTTTCCATTAATTTCTTTGATATCTTTGCCCTTTTGTTTTTCCAAAAGAATTTTGTTACTATTTTTTCTAATCCAGTAAAATAATTTTTGATAATTTAATTGGTATTGCATTCAATATATAAATTAGCTTAGGTAAAATTGAAATTTTTATCATATTGGACTTTCCTACCCATAAACAATTAACATTAGTCTAATTATTTAAGTCATATGATTTGTATAAAATGTTTTAAATAATTTTGTTCCTATAGTTTCTGGGTTTGTTTTGGCAGGTACACGCCCCAGTATTTTATACTGTCTAGAGTTATTTTAAATTGGGTATTTCTTACTATGTCATCTTGCAGAGTTTTGTTGGTGATATATAGGAATGTTGGTGATTTGTGTGGATTTATTTATATCCTGCTACTTTGATAAAATTATTAATTCTGTTAATTAACATTTTAGTTGAGTCTCTAAAATTTTTCAAGTATATCATTTTATTATCTGCAAAAGAGAGTTTTATTATCTCCTTTCCCATTCTGTTTCTACTTCTTTTTCTTCTCTTATTATTATTTCTAGGATTTCTAATACAATATTAAATAATATTGATGACAGTGGGCTTCCTTATTTCACACCTAGTTTTACTGGGAAGGATTCCAGCTTATCCCCATTACAAATAAAACTTGCTGATGGTTTTGGAAAATTTTTTTTTTTTATCAATTTAAGGAAAAAATCCACTTGTATCTATACTTTCAAATGTTTATTTTAAATAGAAATAGGTGTTGAACTTTATAAAAATGTTTCTCAACTCATAAGAACTTTGTCATTATTGGGGCAGATAGAAGGACTATGTATAGACAGAGGGAACTGGTGTGAGTTGAATATGAAGGGATGATATCAAAGGAAATAAAATTAAAGATAAGAGGAACATACTGGGAGAAAGGGAAAGGGACAGGTGGAATAGAGTAAATTATCTAATATAAAAGAGGCAAGAAAAAAAAATAATGGTGGGGAAGAAGAGGGAGCTGAGAGAGAATAAGCAAACTTTACTTTCAACAAAATTGACTCAGGGAGGGAATAACATGCAAACTAAATTGAGTATAGAAATCTGTCTTATTCTAAAGGACAGTAATAGGGAAACTAGATAAGAAAAGTGGTGGAGGTAGATAGGGGAGCTTTAGAAGGGCAATTTGGGGAAGGGAAGAGTCAGAAGCAAAACATTTTTGAGGAGAGATAAGGTAATTGGAGAGAATAGAATAAATGGGGAATGGGAAATAGGGTGAAGGAAAATTTAGCTAGCAGTAGTAATTTTGAAAAAAAAATTGAAACAAGTTTCTTTGATAAAAGTCTCATTTCTGAAACATAAAGATAACTGAGTCATTGACAAAAATAAATATTCCCTAATTGATAAATGATTAAAAGATTGGAACAATTTTCAGATGAAGTAATCAAAGCTATCTATAGACATTTGAAAAAAATGTTTTAACTCACTATTAATTGGAGGATTGCAAATTAAAACAATCCTGAGATATTACCTCATCCCTATTAGATTGGCTAATATGAAAGAAAAGGAACGTGATAAATGGTGGGGAAAATGATACATTAATCTACTATTGGTGGAGTTGTGAACTGATTCAACCATTCTGTAGAGCAATTTGGAAGTATGCCCAAAGAATTATAAAACCAATGCATATCCTTAAAAAACTAAAAGAAAAGGGACAAATTGTACAAAAATATTTATAGTAGCTCTTTCTGTGGGAAAAGAATTGGACATCGAGGAGGTGCCCATTAATTTGAGAATGGCTTGACAAGTTACAGAATGGGATTGTGACGAAATACTATTGTATTATAAGAAACGATGAGCAGAATACTCTTGAAAAACTTTGGAAAGATTTGCATGGGATGATCCAAAGTGAACATATTCTATACAAAGTAATAATAATATTGTAGGACGATCAGCTGTGAATGACTTGGCTATTCATAGCAATACTATCATCTAAGACAACTCAAGGACTTCTGTCCATCTTGAGGGAAAGAACTGATGGTTCTGAATACAGATTGAAGCATAATTTTTTTTACTTTATTTTTCTTGAAGTTTTGTTTTTGTTTTTGGTCTATGTTTTCTTTCACTACATGACTATTATGAAAATATTTTATATGATTACACATGGATAATCTGTATGAACTGCTTGCCTTCTAAATGAAGGGAATGAGAAGGGAAGAAAGGAGAGAATTTGGAACTCAGAGTTTTAAAAAAGAATGTTAAAAATTATTTTTACATGTAGCTAGGGGGAAATAAAATGCTAAATAAAAATAAAAAAACCTTTTATGCATCTATTGAGTTATGATTTTTTTTGTTTTTGTTTACATAATTAATTATATTAATTTCTCTGTGTTCCCAATTTGAATCTTATTTGATTATGGTATGATCTTTGTAATATATTTTTGGAATCTATCTAGTATTTTATTTAGCATTTTTGCAACCATATACATTAATAAAATTGCTCTATAATTTTTCTGTCTGGTTTTTACACTTCCTGGTTTAGATATCAGTATCATTTTTGCTTCATAAAAGGAGTTTGGTAGGACACCTTCTTTGCCTATCATTCCAAATAGTTTACTTAATACTGGAATTAATTGGTCTTAAAATGTTTGATAGAATTTATTTGTAAATCTATCTAGTTTTGTTGCTTTTTTCTTAGGAAACTCATCTATAGCTTGTTCAATTTCTTTTTTTAAAATATGCCTATGTAGATATTTTATTTCCTCTTCTGCTAATTTAGGCAGGTCATATTTTTGTAAATACTCTTCCATTTTTCATTAAATTATTAAATTTATTGCAACTTTTTACAATTATTTTGATTTCATGTTCATTAATGGTAATTATAATTTTCATTTTTAATAATAGTAATTTGATTTTCTTTTCTCTTTTTAAAAATTATATCAACCAATGGCTTATTTATTTTATGAGTTTTTTAAAAAATAAAACCAATTCCTAGTTTAAAATATTAATTCAATTTTTTTTACAATCAATTTTTATTCTCACCTTTTTATTTTTAGTATTTCCAACTTAATATTTAATTTAGGATTTTTAGTTTGTTCTTTTCATAGTTTTAAAATTGCACATCCAATTCATTAGTCTGCTCTTTATTTTACTGACATAAGCATTTAGAGATGTAAATTTTCCTCTGATTACTGTTATTGATGTATTCCATTGATTTTTGTATGTTGTTTCATTATTGCCATTCTCTTTTATGAAATTATTATTTTTATGATTTGTTCCTTAACACACTCATCCTGTAAGATTAGGTTGAGTGGTTTCCAATTAGTCTTTATTTTATGTTTCCATTGTTCCTTATTAAATATAATTTTCATTTCATTGTGATCTCAAAATGATGCATTTAATATTTTTACTTTTCTGCTTTTAATTATAAATTTAGTATTTGAAATGTACCATGAATGTTTTTTCTGTTTTCAATGATTTTATTTCATCTAGCACAGAGTTGAGCCCAGAAAAGGCCACTTTGCTGTGACAACTATCATAAGTGGCTTATCTATGCCTAGTAGCAGTAAGACAACTAAGACTCAATTAAGGATAGCATGTTGGGCTTAGAGTCAGGAAGACCTAAGTTTAGGTCCTGCCTTAGATATTAACTGTGCAATTCTGGGTAAGTCACTTAACCTCTGTTTGCCTTAATTCACTGGACAAGAAAATAGTACTACAGTAATCTTTACCAAGAAAACTCCAAGGACAGTGTTGAGGAGTTATGGTCCATGAGGTTATGAAGAGTTGTACACAACTCCACTACCATGGCTAGTTGATATTGCATAATTTACATGCCATAGTTATTTCCTTCCCATTATATGCTTGGAAAAATGGAAAAACTAGACATTTGAGGATGATAGTCCTACAAGCTGGCCCTATGTGCTGGGGCCTATCTGAGATGTTGTGTGTTCCCCTACCCATCCTGTCTCACCCTGCTTACTGTTAGCCCCATAGCCCCACTAGTGAATTCAGAAGAGGTAAACTGCTGGGAAAGATAAGAAAAATTGTAAGTCTTAGAATTCAAAGCTCTCTTAAATCCCCCCTTTGTTTCCCGTGTCCAAGCATATGTTGGAGAATTAAGAGAATGTTTCAGGAAAGAGGAGTAGAAGGGAAGAGAAGAAGAAAGAGAAGGAGAGAAAGAAAAAGGAAGAAGAGGAAAGGGAGAAAAAGGAAGAAAGAGGGAAAGGAAAAAGAAGGAAGGGAGAAGGGGGATGAGAGAAGAGGAAAGAGACAAAGGGAAAGGAAGAAAGGAAAAGAAAGAAGAATGAAAGGATAAGGGGGAAGAGATAAAGGGAAGAAAGAAGAGGGAAAGAGATAAAGAGAAGGAAGAAGAATAAAAGAAGGGCGAAAAGATAAAGGGTAGGAAGAAGTGGGAAGGATTTCTATCCCTAGAAAAGGTGAGGGTTGCTGTTCTGTATAGCTAGAAAAGCAGATGGGTGACTGAAGTTAGTACAGTGTGATGAAAAGAGCATAAAATTTGGAGTCAGAGACCTGAGCTTGAGTTCCAATGCCTCCAGTTACCACCTGTATGACCTTGGGTAAGTTATTTACTTTCTTGTGAACTTGCTTTCCTCATTGAAGGGCCTGGAGTAGATGAACCTTTAAAGGACTTCTAACTCTAGATCCTGTAATACTTTAGATTATCTTCTCTGTTATATACATATTCAGCCTTTTCTTCCTTTTGTTGTTATTATTCAGTCATTTTTCAGTCTTGTCCAACTCTTCATGACCTTATTTGGGATTTTCTTAGCAAAGATACGGGAATGATTTGTCATTTCCTTCTTTAGCTCATTTTATAGTTGAGGAAACTGAGATAAATAGAGTTAAGTAACTTTTTCAGAGTCACCAGAGTCTTGGGGACTCCAGGTCTGGTGCTCTATCTACTGAGCCACATACATATTGAGCCACAATCTTCTTGTCTAAAAATAAAGCCTTCTTTTAATCTTCCTATCCTGTCCATTTCCTGTCCCATCTCTGCCATCTTCTTCTTTGCTGAACATCAAAAAATGTTACCTTTAAATAGTGTCTGTCTTCAACTCATTCCCCCTCCTCTACCACTCAAAACACCTTGCCTCTTCAAATTCCGGTTCAAAATGATTGCCAAATTCAGTTGTTGATTTAAAAATTTTCTTTCTCCTTGACCAGACCAGATGTATCTTTTCTAAATGAGAATAGCACACAAGAAGATGAGCACTAAGGCACTAAGGACCTGGATACAGAAGAATACCAAATTTGGCTGATTCACTCACCTATTTGGGATTGAAGAAAAAGGAGAAGAAGTTGGAGAATTCTCATCCTGACCATTGAGCACTTCTTCCCACTCTTTAATCAGGATTGTAGGACCTCCAGGCTGATTAGGTACACAGGCTAGGGAAGGAAATAGATGATCAAGACAGGACATGCAAGAGTTTTGTTGGTCAGTTCAGAATAGAAGGAAATGCTACCTCTCCCAGACCTACAGAAAATGTGAGAAGTGTTTCTATGACCACTTCCTCCAATTTCATAGAATCTTATAATTAGAACTCATGCTTGAACAAAAATCTTTGAAGTATCCAACAGGAGATCATCTAGTTATGACTCAAACACATTTAGAGAAAGGGAATTCACCACCTCCCAAAGCATTTTGTTTTACGTTTGAACATTTTGGGAACATTTTTGTTCATGACTGAGCCCTTTCAAACTTCCATGACTAGAGAGAAATCTTTTATCCTCCTCACCATGGGAGGCTACCACATGTCAAAGGACAAAGTACTTGAACTTTCTATAAAATATTTGTAGTATTGGTTTGTTTTAAGGAATTGCAATATAAACAACTCGGCATATTGGTATATTATAAGGGACTGACTTGTTTTTGTTGAATTTTTTTTGTGTAAAATAAAAGTAGACTGTAGTTCTAAACAATTACATTTTATCTTTCCTCCCTGATCTTCTCTCATTCCTAGTGCCCACCAAAGGGAACCAATTAGGTAGTATTGATGAGTTTGAAGTTCAGTACCAAATGATGAGATTGAGGTCAGCAACTGATACTAAATGTTGAGGTTTGCCACCAAATGTTCAGTAGCAATTCACAATTCACAATGGCCTATCTCTTTGGTAAAAGGTAGGTTTATTTATGAGAAGATGTTATAGACAAAATGAAGATGTTTCAGGTATCAGGAGTGATAAATTTGAAATGGATTTGAGAGAGCATATAGTTAGCAAGGAAAGAGGTTTTAATAATTAACAATAGAAAAGAAAAGTTCCTTTCCTTACAATTAACTAGGAGAAAGGAAATACTCTATGAGGTGGAGTACAAAATTGACTGGCAGGCTAAATTCATAGAGCAGCTTAGCATCCTAAAATAATTAGTTAGCTATAAGAAGGAGAAAGACACTATGAGGCAAATGGGAAGAAAGATAGCGCAAGGCAGAATCCCATGGTGGGCTAACGCAAAAAGGGGATTCAGCAAAGATGACACAGGCCATGGGCAGATTTAAAGAACAAATTTAACTTCAGGAGTTTGGCATAACTTGGCTTTCTGACTGGAAACAGTAGTGTGGGGTTACCCAAGACCTGAGTGGAACTATATGTTTAAAATGATCCCTAACTGCCCTTTCCTGCTTGCCTCAGGGAGTAATCTTAACAGTACTTCAGGCTTTCTCTGCCAACCTCATTGAGTTATCCAGGACATTATCAGTATGTTTCCCCTGCACTCCATATGGAGCAATTGTTTCCAGGAAATTCTAAAGGTTCAGAATCATATCCTAGGTGTTAGAAGCTCAAACCTAAGGGATTTGGGACTTTCCCAAGACAGATCAGATCACAACTTCCATTCTTTCTGGCTTAATAATATGATGTAAGTTAGAACAGGTAAAATCTTTAACTAAAATGGGGGAAAAAGTAGAAAAAAGGCAAAGCTAAACAGTTTAGGTCACAAAATGACAAGACATTTAGATGTTTCCTTGGATTTACTTTGTACTCATTTTTGTCAATCATGGTTATTTCCACATTTCTCTTTTGTTGCAGGTTTTAAAGTCTGTTACACTATGCCTTATATCTAATGCCTCTTTCTCAACCAGAAAAAAAGTACTTTGAGCTTCAGTCGCTAATTATTTAAGTTTTGATTTTGTGAATTGCTAGATGGCCTTTTAAAGTGGTGATTTTATGACAAACCCAAAGATGCCAGTTTTTGGGATAAGAACTCACTGTTTGACAAAAATTGCTGGGAAAATTGGAAATTAGTATGGCAGAAACTAGGCATTGACCCACACTTAACACTGTATACCAAGATAAGGTCAAAATGGGTTCATGATGTAGGCATAAAGAATGAGATTATAAATAAATTAGAAGACTATAGGATAGTTTACCTCTCAGACCTGTGGAAGAGGAAGGAATTTGTGACCAAAGAAGAACTAGAGATCATTATTGATCACAAAATAGAAAATTTTGATTATATCAAATTGAAAAGGTTTTTTTTTTTACAAACAAAACTAATGCAGACAAGATTAGAAGGGAAACTATAAACTGGGAAAACATTTTTACAGTCAAAGGTTCTGATAAGGGCCTCATTTCCAACATATATAAAGAATTGATTCTAATTTATAAGAAATCAAACCATTCTCCAATTGATAAATGGTCAAAGGATATGAACAGATAATTCTCAGACGAAGAAATTGAAACTATTTCTAGCCATATGAAAAGATGCTCCAAATCATTATTAATCAGAGAAATGCAAATTAAGAGAACTCTGAGATACCATTATACACCTGTCAGATTGGCTAGAATGATAGAGAAAGATCATGTGGAATGTTGGAGGGGATGTGGGAAAACTGGGATACTGATACATTGTTGATGGAATTGTGAATACATCCAGCCATTCTGGAGAGCGATTTGGAACTATGCTCAAAAAGTTATCAAACTGTGCATACCCTTTGATCCAGCAGTATTACTATTGGGCTTATATCCCAAAGAGATTTTAAAGAAGGAAAAGGGACCTGTTATGTGCAAGAATGTTTGTGGCATCCCTATTTGTAGTGACCAGAAACTGGAAACTGAATGGATGCCCATCAATTGGAGAATGGCTGAATAAATTGTGGTATATGAATATTATGGAATATTATTGTTCTGTAAGAAATGACCAGCAGGATGATTTCAGAAAGGTCTGGAGTGACTTACATGAACTGATGCTGAATGAAATGAGCAGGACCAGGAGATTATTATATACGTCAACAACAACACTATATGATGATCAATTCTGATGGACCTAGCCCTCTTCAACAATGAGATGAACCAAATCAGTTCCAATAGAGCAGTAATGAACTGAACCAGCTACACCCAGTGAAAGAACTCTGGGAGATGACTATAAACCATTACATAGAATTCCCAATGCCTCTATTTTTGTTTACCTGCATTTTTATTTCCTTCACAGGCTAATTGTACACTATTTCAAAGTCTGATTCTTTTTGTACAGCAAAATAACTATATGGACATGTATATATATATTGTATTTAACTTATACTTTAACATATTTACCATGTATTGGTCAACCTGCCATTTGGGAGAAGGGGTGGGAGGAAATAGGGGAAAAGTTGGAACAAAAGGTTTTGTAACTATCAATGCTGAAAAATTACTCATGTATATATCTTGTAAATAAAAAAATTATAATAAAAAAAGGAAAAAAAAGTGGTGATTTTGGCATATTGAAAAGCATCTCCCTAAGGAAGTTATGGACCTATTAGTAAGTTTTTGAGAGGAAAAAAAATCCTCAATTAAATATCAGGGATTAATGATGTTTGCAGGTGAATTGGTTGAAATGGAACCATCCTTTGTGCCTTTTGGAAGAGAAATGTCTATAACTGGAAGAAGGGACTCTTTTCCAGATAAATTAGTTAGCTAAGGCTGTGGAGAGAATAGACTCTTCCAGAATAGCCACTCTTTCATGCTGTTCTATATGTAAGTGAAATGCTCTGTTCACATTTTGATGATTTTGTTCATTGTAAAGACAAAGACAAATGAGAGACCTGCATATATAAGGAAAGTAGATCATAGAAACAAAATTATCAATCAGATTAAAGACAGCTATATTTTTAATCAGTGTTCAATTTACCATTATCTAAGTTTCTTATGATCAACATGAAAACTTGGAAGTGGAAGCTGAAGAAAGAGCATTAAAGGCTAGAATTAGTTTGGATTGTTGGACAAATGGATTAAATTGATGGCTTGGTTATGACTTAGCTAGAAGAAATGAATATTTGGTTAATCACCATGAACTAAAAATGTATGCAATTCCTTTCATACCTTTCACCCATCTCTCTGAACTCTGCCCTCTAGATTAGAGCAAGATGGGACAAAAAGAGGAACACCTTCTTCTATATGAAATCTTTTACTTTTAGTACTCCCGCCCTCTAAAATTTAACAAAGGAAATAAATATTTCCCATGTATAAAGTAGAAAAAAAGATGATGGTACATGATAACACAAATATTCATTGTACACAATTTATATTTCTTTTTGACCTTTCTCCATTTCTGTGCATTTAGAAATTTTTCAGTGCCCAACTTTTCTTTCCTTTTCTTTAGAATCTAGGGGACAATGCTACTTCTAACTGCCTTCTACTTCCTACTGCCTATTGCTAAGTGAGGGGGGGAAAAGAAAAAGGAAAAATTGGCAAAAAAAAAAAAAAAACTCAGTAAAAGAAAACAAATTCCCACATTGGATGTGTCAGAAAATGTGTACCTCATTTTTTACATTAGACCCAACATTCTGTCATGAGGTGGGTAGTATGCTTATTTGGTCTTCAGGAATCATGGTTGGTCATAATTAGAATTCTTAAGTCTTTGTTGTTTTTCTTTACAATGTTGACATTATCATGAGCTCAGAGCCTCATCTGATCATCAGTGCTGACCAGTTTACCAATGTCCTTCTTAAAATGTAGCCATTACGATAGTACTCCAGATGTATTCTTATAAGAGTAGTAGAGCTACTACAAATTTATGTAGCATGATTTCAAGTGGACCCTTGATACTACAGGCCAATCCTTTTCCATTTCTTTAATTAGATTCCATACTCCACAGCAGCTATTCCAAAGCATTTTATCCCTCCCCCAGCATCTCAGTTGAGAATCTTTCTGATCTTGATTTTTATAGAAAAAATCGAGGCCTTCTGCTGAGAGCTCTCTTTTCTCTCTTCCTCTTCATTTCATACACAGATGCCTTCTACCACGACCTTCTTCATACATCTCTCATGATAAAGTAGCTCTTCTTGCTAAGTCAAGTCCTTCTACAAGTGATGACCCCATTCCAAATCTGTCTTTTTCAATTTTTCTGAGCTCTATCATCCCTGCTCTCACTGCTAATCTCTCCTTTTCTTCTTGCTGCTTTTTTACTGCTTACAAATATGCTTATGCTTCCTATATCCTCAAAAAACCCTTGTTTGATCCCACCAATCTGTGTAGATGTCATCCTCTAATTTTTTTTCCCTTTCGTGGATAAATTTTTTGAGAAGACAATCTATGTGTTTCCTAACCTTATCACTAAATGGGCATTGCCTCAGTCAAACTGAGCCGTGGGAAAGACCTTAGCTTAAAAAGGCCATGTCTTCCACTATATTGGGGGTCATCTTCAGTCATCCTAATCTAGGCTTTGACACCAGACCCAGAGGCCTCTAGAAGAAAAAGTGAGGCTGTTGATTTAGCACAGCTCTCCCTTACTTCAATTCGCTTATGAGTCATAGCATCCCCTTTGTGATGTCTTTTTAAAAATTTAAATAATTTTATTGAGACAATTTTTTTTTATAAAAAAGATCCAATCACTAATAACATTGAATTTTTTCATGATTATTGCACCATCTAGTGATCTACTCTTAATTTGTATGAAGGTCTCATTACATCCAGCAACAGAAAAGCATTTTCAGTATAAAAACTGTATATGTTATACCCAATATATTTTATACACATACAACAAAGATATTTAAAAATAAGTTCTTGTATAGTCTGATCATAATTCTTATATCTAGAAATGCTGGCTCTGCAAGTCTATAGACTTTCTTGTTTTACCAACAATCATGACTGTTTTCCCCAACATTACATTTTAAAGGATGATTTTCCTTGTAAAGATTTTGTTACAAGTTCAGCTCTTTAAGTAAACTGGCTTCTTCAGCCTTTGGGTTTGTGCATTCTTCAGTTAGAAGTGACTAATAAAAAGCTTCAAACCTTCCCACAACATTCCCAGTCTTGGGTTGTCAGTTAGTCTGCGAAATATTGTGGTAAGTTTTTCAACTTCTATTTCCATTAATAACATATATAATATTTTCCATAAAAAGTAGACTCTTTAGATTTGTTCATTTTTGTGATGTCTTGATCCTCTCTGACAATGAAGAACAAATCACAAGAACAATGAGCTAGAAGTAAGATGTCTCACAAAAGGAACTTAGCTTTGCATCAGGAATTGAGTCTAAGAACAGAATTCAGAGTCATGTGACTGCTTTTCTAGCCTTGACATCTCCACCCTTCCACCTTTTTCTTTGGTGGCTAAGTTCCTCCCCAGAACTTGCATTGGAGAAAATGATTGAGCTAGTCATGTTCACTTCTATTTCTCTTTTGTTCTTGACTTCTCCAGCTTCTTTACTTCCCTCTGACATTGGTAAACATTTTCTTCACCCTGTTTTTCAACTCTCCATTATATATTGTCTTCCCTGTTAGAATTTAAGCTCCTTGAGGGCTTGTTTTTCTTTCTGCTTGTATTTGCATTTAGCAGAAAGCCTAGCTAGTAACTGCTTTGATATCTATTTATCTATGTATCTTTTTATTTACATACCTCTTGATGAGTTGAGGGAAACTGTGGCAGGGAACTAAAGCCAAAACATTTTAGAATAAAGGACCAGGATTTTAAAGTATGTTTTTAAATGAGTTATTCAGATAGTGGGAGTACAATGGGAAAAGGAGTAGGTTGTCTAGTAGCTCCAAGTGAGCTTGCCGAAGTACATTTCTTCTCTAGGGGATTCTAAGCTCTCAGAGTAGTTCCATAATGATAGCTAGGTGGTGCAATGGGTAGAATGATATGTCTGGGGTCAGGAAGACCCCTCACTTTAAAATGGGAATAATAATAATAGCAACTAACTCTCACTCAGAGTTATAGTAAGTATCAAATGAAACAATCAAATGAAACAATAACTCCAAACCACTTAGTACAGTACTTAGTACACAGTAAACACTATTTTCTCAAGGGGATGGTGGTGAAACAAAGTATTATTAGAATGATGGGATATTGTCTGTCTGATAGGTAAAAGTATATTTCCTTTCTAAAGGGAATCTGGAATATGGGGTACCATGGGACTTTTACAATATCAGAGAAAGTTAAAACCACTGAGAGATGGGAGAATTTTCTCGATTATTATGGGACATTGTGAGTGCTTTACATTTTCTGCAGGATGAAATAAGCAGAGTCTCATACCTATTATGTACATTGTTACTTTGAGTATTTATATAAGATCTAGAAACTCTTTTCTGCTCACATTTGTGGAAAATTAGACACGAACATTACAAACTAAAGATACATTGATGGGAGGGAGGGAATTCCCAAGATTAGATTCATTTTGGGGCCCCAAATAACAGTAGTATCACATTTCAAGGATTTAAGATGCTTTCCTTAGGATATAACTGTAGTGGAGGGAGTACAAGTATTATCATATCTCTCCCTTACCCTTTTGTTTTATTTGCAGATGAGAAAACTGAGGCTTAGGGACACACAGATAGAAAGTGGTAGAGGATGAGATCTCAACCCAGTTTGCCTGATTATAGCTTCAGTGCCATTTCCATGCCACCATGCTTCCCCTGGCATGTCATAGCACCAGTAAACTTCCAAGTACAATAAGCCAATGACCTTTCTTTCCACTTCTCTTCTTCCTTGACTTTTCTACCCATTATTAGACAGTTTTTATTTTATTTTTAGGTTCACATTTTCTGTTGATCACCCCATCAATAATTTTTCCTCTCTTGACTTTAGAAGGGCCACACATTTCTTTCTCCTCTCTTTTTTCTAACTACTCCTTTCCTATCTCACCTTCTTTCCTTTCTCTGTTAAGATGGGATGATCCAAGATTCCATACTTGGCTATTCTAACCCTTGGGAATCTCCTTCATTGTCATTATTTGAATTCATACCCCTACACAAAATTCATAAGTTGTTATTACCAGTCCTGTCTCATCTTGGGTTTTCCAGGCCTATATCTCCATGTGCTTACAGAACATCCCCCACCAACATCTCAAACTCAACTTGTTCACATCTTCATAACTAAGCTTATTAATTGAAAATAGTATCATGGAAAAAGAAGTGGATTTGTGGTCTAAAGACCTGAGCTTAATTTTAGTTTTGACACAATAGCCATGTGAGTTACATAAATAATTTTCTCTCTAAGAGTTTCACTGTTTTCATTAGTAAAGTAGGTAAAGTAATACATTTACAGGATTTTAGTGTGAAATCTACTTTGTAAACCTTAAAATCTTAAAGAGAGATTTGAAATATTATTTTCCCACAAAGTTTCCCCTTTCCCTTGATTTTGCTGTTTCTTTCTATGTCATTATCACCTACCCATGTTTGAAAAAATTTTTTTAAATCTTCACCTCCATCACTTCTCATATCTAATCAGTTGTGGCACAAGTGTCAGATCTTTAACTGCTGTTTTTTTTTTTTTTTCTGGTGTCTGATCTCTACTTCTATGCCTCTTTTTGTTTTATGTATATACATGGTTTTCCTTTTTAGCATTTTGTACTGGCAAGTACTGTATTTCATTACCCTGAAGAATGTTGTTGGATCAGTACCGATTGCTATCTATTCCGTTTGTGCTTATGAAATTTTTTTATAGCTGTATTCATTAGTAAGAATTTGTATTAACCTATTAACTAGTGTTAATGAGCTATATTAATTTTAAACCTCATTAAATCTTTGTATATGAAAGTTTATACTCCCCTATGGAATCTCAGAATATTGCATGTAGAAGCTCAAAACCAAAACCAAAACCAAACATAAGCATCTTATGACTCCTTGAATTCCTCACTTGGGAGAAAAACTCAAGACTAGTCTCCTGGCACTTGCCAAATAATTACCTTGTGATTTGTAAGTGTTAGTTGTCATTTGTTCTTTTCTTGGTCCCACTTCTTTTTCTTTTTTTTTTTTTAAATAATTTTTCTTAATGAACAAAAAACTCTTTTCTTTCTCTTTTAGCTTCCCCCCTTTCCCCCACCTCAGTATTGGAAAAATAACCCCAAACCAAACTCTTATAAGGCAGATGCATAGTCAAGCAAAACAGATTCTCACAATTTCATGTCTTATCAAAAGTCTTGATCTGTAGCCAGAGTCCATCACTCTCTCTTAGCAAATGGCCATTTTAATAATCAATTCTGTGAAATTGTAGCTAGTTATTATATTGATCAGTTAGTATTTCAAATTTGCTTGTCTTTACAAAGTTGTTATTTTATAAATTATTATTAGAGACAGCTAAGTAGTACACTGCACCAAATAATGGGTCTAAAGTCAGGAAGGCCTGAAATTAAACCTTGCCTCAGACATGTATTAGCTGCATGACCCTGGCAAATCACTAAACCACTATTTGCTTAAGTTTTCTTAACTATAAAGAGATGTAATAATAATATCTAACTTGCAGAATTGTTGGGATGATTAAATGAGATAATATTTGTAAAGTGGTTAGCATGGAGTCTGGCATATAGTAGGTGTTATATAAATGCTCATTCCTTCTCCTGTTTCTCCAAATGATGAATTGAAATGGGTAGGAAAACTTGATTATCTTTTTCATTTTTAAATTCCTTGAATTCAGGGAGACCTCATTGTAATTGTCACAATGAATTAGCTATAATTCACAAATTCTATTAATTATAGTCCTGCAATGGGTATTGCATCTGTTCCTTCTACTATAAATTTCTTCAAATGTATAGAAAGAGACTGGGAAAATTATCTCTATGGTCTCTTATATGTTAATTTGCATATCAAGGAGGTAAGAAAGTACTATGAAAGGTCCCTTATGTAAATCAAAACAAAGTCAGTACTTGTTGACTGGAGATTGGCTGAACAATCATGGTATATGAACATAATGGAGTATTATGAAAAACAATGAATATGAAGGATTTAGAGATTCATGGAAAGTCTCATTTGAAACGATGCAGGGTAAAGTAAGGTGAACCATGGTAACAACATACATAATACTATAATAAAATCAGTGAAAAGAACATGAAAAGGAAACAAAACTATGGTCAATTTTAACCAAACATACTTCACTCTTTTCAGGAGAGATGGGGACTGTAGGTACAGAGTGCTGAATATACAATCATATGGTATGTCTGTTGGTTTTACTTAACTGTTCTTTGTATAAAGGGAATTTTGATGCTGGGAGTGGGTAGGAGGGGAAGATTATATCTAGAAATGACTCTTGTAAAAACAAAAGACATAAGTAAAACTTTAAAAAATCATATAGTTCTATGATAAATGTAGTATATATATATATGTTTTGTTTGCATTGACATGCATATACACACGAATCTTCTAGATATGGTATTAATAGATATCTCTAGAATTTTCATCACCCATCCTTCTCTAAGGAGACTGATTTCTTTCAAGAGAAGAAGTAGGAGATTATTGCCAGAGATTGACCACTCTTCTCCTTTGAGAAATGATACTGGGCTGAGATTATATTTATCTCCCTCCACCTCCTAAATATTGTTAGTCTTGGGGCAATAATCTATAAATTCAAGCTGAGCTCCTGATCACTATCCTTTCACAGGGAAGTTGTGCCTTTTTATATACCCAGCTATATCCAAAGCTTGATAACCTTTCCAACAAATACTAGTTCCACAATGAACACACATAATAGAGAGAGAGAGAGAGAGAGAGAGAGAGAGAGAGAGAGAGAGAGAGAGAGAGAGAGAGAGAGAGAGAGAAGGAGGGAGGGACAGAGGCAGAGAAAGAGACACAGAGAAAGACAAAGAGACAGAGAAAAGAGATAGACAGATAGACACAGAAACACAAAGAAACAGAGAAAAGAGAGACATACAGAGAGGAGACAAAAAGAGACAAAGACAGGCAGAGAACAGAGAGACAGAGTCCCAGACCTCCCAAAGTCTCCTGTGTTGTAAACTGGGGACATGATCAGGGTGCCTCAACATGTTATAGTCTTCCCAGAGTCCTCTCCTTAAAGAGAGTCTTGAAACTTCATGTCTTTTTTCTTACAGAGAGAAGTCCAACATCAGGATGTCTTTTCTTCTATGCTCCTGCCAACTCTGTCCTTCTGGCAATCACAGAATACTGAATAAACAGAGTCCTATGTAAACCTGAGGCCTGCGTTATATAATAATAGGAAGCTGAATACGGATTACATAATAACTAATCTTGAATCTAGAGGGCATATGATGAAACACACCTCTCTTTCAGTGGGAAGTGGGACAGTATTGTGTGGTGATATATATTATTAATTGTCATTATGTTGGTTGGTTTTGATGAACAGTGTCTGTTAATTACAAGGGAAGGTGGAAAATTATTGGGATTTATATTAGGAAATTATCATGGTATATATGAGGAAGTAAGTGGGGCAGTGGATAGAATACTGAACTTAGAATCCTGAAGATCTGAATTCAAGTATGCTGTTAGACACTAGCTGTGTGACTCTGAACATGTCATTGAACCCCTTTTCTCTCAGTACCTTATCTGTAAAATGAGTACACATTGGAGAAGAAAACTATTCCAGTACCTTTGCCAAGAATACTCTGTGATCAAGTCCCATGGAGTCACAAAGAGTTGGATATAACTGAACAACAATAAAAAGTGGAGGGAAGGAAATGCATTTCTCTATCACTGGATGCTGTAAGTGCTTTGCCACTATTATTTCATTAGATCCTCTCTGTAAAGTAGTTACCCACATTTTATTGTCCTCATTTTACAATTAAGGAAACCGAGACAGAGGATAAGTGACTTGTCCAAGGTCACACAGATAATAAATATCTCATGCCATGTTTGAACTCATGTTTTCCTGATTCCAGGCCTAGCACTTTATTCACTTTGTCATCCAGCTGTCTAGCTGGTGCAATAAAATAAAATAAAGGCATCAGTAAAAATGCCTAAGCACTCAAATGATACAATGTATAGAGTGCTAAACTTGAAGCCAGGCAGATCTGAGTTCAAATCTTACCTTAGACACTTCTTATATGTGACAAAACTGTGGGAAAATTATTTAATCTCTCCTAGTCTGTTTCTTGGTCTCTCAGATGGGGGATAATAACAGCTTTTACCTCCTAGGGTTTTTGTGAAGAACAAATGAGATGACATATTTAAAGCACTATGAAGATCTTAAAGAATTATATAAATGCCAGTTATTATTGAGAAAAAATAAAGAAAACATTATCTGGATATTTGGGTCTGAATCCTAGTTCTGAATTCTCTGAAAAAATAGGGAGAACAATGAATGAATTATTTCATGGCTGTTATGAAGAGAGTGCCTACAAAATTTTAAAGTTCTATAAAAATGTGAAGGGTTATTTTTAGTAATAAATAATAAAATGAAATAAATACAAAGAGAGAGAAGGCTCAAGGCCTTTCTGTCTTGTTTCATCAAAGAAGGAAGCTCATTTGTTGTCTGTGTTGTCAGGGTGATAGCAGAGGCCTGGAAGGAACAATTCCTCTAACTTGACCTCTCATTTCTCAGGAGTCCAAAAGTCTTCTTGTCCTATTGTCTTTCCTTCCATTTCCACATCAGTACAGAAAGGTGAAAAATCTCCTGGCTTCTCTAGGGAGCACACATGATCAGGCTCAGGAATGAAGTTGAACATTCTCATAACTGCCTATGTCATCTTCCTGTGTCTCTTGTGTAGCCTCAGTCATCCTGTTTCTCTCCTGCAGAGGTTGTTCTGCTTTCACTTCACTGTACACAACAGAGAAATCCTGAGAGAAAAAGTACATGGATGAAGGCGCATGAAAGAAAGAGGGAGAGTGAGAGGGAGAAGAAAAGGGAGATGAAGGAGAAGAGGAGGGGAAGGGAGAGAGGGAGGGGGAAAGGAGAGAGAAATTCTGAAAGATGGATGAAGGTTTAGGAGGGAGAAGGAGAGAAAAGAGAGTGGGAGAGGAGAGAAGAATGTGAAGGAAGGGAAGGGAAGGAAAAAGAAGAGAAAGAGAAGAGAAAAGGAGGGGAGAAAAGAGGAGAGGAGAGGAGAGTAGGGAATGAAGGGGAAGGGAAGAGAAAAGAAAATAACAGGGGGAAACCAAAAGGAAGGGGTTGTAGTAACAAAGAGGATCTGAGGGAATTGATTGACTCACCTGGGTGGATGATAGCATTGATGTGAAGTCAACTGTGGGGGAAAGCAAGCATTTAGCTTTAGGCAATGACTCTATTTAAAGTTCACCCCACCCCAAATTGTAAACCCTAGAACTCTGAATCATCTGTTCATTTCTGTCTTTACAAAGTTTTAGATAAGCTGAATTGAAAAGTCAATTAGTCCAAGCTATATTTGAATAGGAGTCCTTTCTATAAACTCCTAATGGTTGTTCATCAAACCTTTGCTTGAAAACTTCTAATAACAGTTCAATTCAATTTGACATTCATTGAAGTGAACCTTTTTGAAAGCACCTTTGGGGAAAAAAGGGAATCATGTACTTTTGTGAAAAGTGAATTTTATTGCTCCAGAAAAGGCAGAGGAAGAGGTAGTGATGGATGGGGTATGTCCAAACAATAGAGCAACAAGAGTGTGTGTGTATGTGTGTGTGTGTGTGTGTAGAAGGAATGGAGCAATGAAATAATTCTCAGACAAGTCAAAGAATTCTTGGACAAAGACAGGTGGATATAGTGGAGGAGTTCCTGCACAAAATCAAGTTACCAGATCAAGTATCCTAGGGCTGGATTTCTTAGCCTTTAATCTATCATGGACCCCTTGGGCAGAATCTGGTGAAGTCTATGGACCCTTTCTCAGAATATTTTTTTAATTTTTAATTTTTCAAAATACACACAAAGATAGTTTTCAACATTCACCCTTGCAAAATCTTGTGTTCCAATCCCCGACCCCTCTCTATACCTTCCCTTTTCCTAGACAGCAAGTAATTCAATATAGGTTAAATATATGCAATTCCAGAAAGATGTTTTTAAATGGGTAAAATACAACACCCAAGCTTACAAAGGAAACCAATCATATTGAAAGAACTTATCAAAATATATTAACAATTTCATAGACAACCTGTAATCTAGCCATGAACTTTTGGGAGTTGACAGATCCTAAGTTAAGAGGATTCTTGTCCTAGAGAGAAGAGGAAATGGCACAGTGCTAAATGCTTTACAAATAAATCATTTGATCCTTAAGGCAGCAGAGGTGGAAACTGAGGCAGACAGAGGTTGACTTGTTCAGGGTCCCATAGCTAGTAAGTATCCCTCGGGGAACACTTCCTTGGCTTATTGACATAACTCATTGTTTTTTCAGTTCAGGAAGAAAAGGAAAACAATGAAACAGTGACTAAGCAGTCCAGAATATGATATATCATTTGTTCTCTAAACACTGAAAGATCCAGATTGTTAGCTGACAAATATCACTTTTAGCTCTGATAAGAACTAACTGCATGACTTTGGATAGATCATCTGATCTTGCTCTTAGTTTTCCAAATGATTTGAGTAGATGCCCGGTAAGGTCTCTTCTAGGTCTAGCATTCTCTAGTTTTGTGATTTATTTGATTGTTTCCTAGGCCACAATTAAGGTGCTAATATGGAGTAAAAAAAAAAGCACCAAAATTCCCTTGACTTCATGGTGCCCAACCAAGCAATTTTGGGGTGTTCCTTTTTGTACTGTGATAAAAAGAAGCCCACCTTTCCTGTCTATTACCTTGTTACCTTATTTACCTGTCACCTTATTATGTGACCTTAGTACTTGATCTAATTTGCTTCAGCCAAAAAAATGAGGTGAGATTTCTTAAACTTATTCTACACATCATTTCTTTTCACTTGAGAAATTTTATTTGACTCCAGATATGTAGGCAAATAAAATAAGTATACAAATCTAATATTTACTAATAATAAGTCATAATTTTGTGATTCCCACATTTAATTATGTGACCTCATATGGGGTTATAACACATAGTTTAAGAAACTTTGATCTAGATGACCTCTAAGGTCCCATGCAGCTGTAAATCTCTTTTCCCCTATACAGAGTACTGGTCCTAAGAGGCTCTAAAAGTCCTGTTCCAATCTGAACTTTTGTTAATTGCCAACTACTATTTGATCATAGATTAGTAATAAACTTGGAATGGAAACAGAATTTGGGAAAAAAAAAAACCCTGAATTTCCTTCTCATCTCTCTCAGCCTTCAACTCTTACCCACTGGAGATGTTTTCTTTTTAATCCACTTTATTTTATTTTAATTAAGGGAATGATTTAGCAACACATAGCTCAGAAAGCTAAGGGACTAGTTTAGCCAAAGATTAAGTAAAGGGAGAACCCCTTTAGGGCAAAACTGCCATTCATCTGCAAGACATTTTCCTCATTGTCCTGGTCATTTTGTCACAGGTTAATAACAACAAGAATATATCGTGCAGCCAATCCACCAGTTCATAAATATATGTATCAATTAGTTGACAAGCATTTGTTAAGCATCTACAATCCATCAAGAATTGTGCCAAAAGCTGAGGATGCAAAGATTAAAAAAATATTGTCTTAAAGAGAACACATGGGCAGTTCTGCTGAGCAAGTTTTCAGAAGAGGATGGCCAAGAAAGTCTGGCACCATGTTGAGTGAGCTAACCTAATTTGGAACGGACCTCATACAACAGGACAGTATACAACTCAATATAAGAACCAGTTCCTATTATCTCACCTGCATCTTCTTTTTTTTGCTGTGAATTCCAGACCTCAGAATATACTATGTCACTGATGACAGGATTCACTGCAAGTTCTTGGTCTGCAAAGACTGGGTTGTGTGTTCTAGACTGTTGGTCTGTGTCTGCAGGTGCTGAGCCAGAAATGAGAATAGAACCTTATAAGCAGGATCAGATGGATGTGTCAGAAGTTAAAAATTTATATTTACTACATTATAGCAGAAGATGAAATCCTCTCACACACCAACCCTGATTCCTTTTTCCAACAATCTCTTTCATCTCAGGCATGTTATTGGGCATTCTAGAAAAATTCCATGTTTATTGAAATGTAGCACAAACAGTATTGGTTTTGTTATCAAAATCCTCAGTTCAGATGCTAGAATTGATATTTATCAGCTATATGGCTATGGGCAAAATTTGGAAATTTAGATCTTTAAAATTTGCCCTTTAATAAACTTATTTGTAAAATGGGAGGATTACACTCTATAAATCATAAAGTTCATTTAGAAAACCTTTCAGCTCTACATTCTCTAAAAAGCCATATTATTCACTTTATATTAGGGTTGTGAGCTCACATAAGAATATTTCACAATTATATGATAATATAAAGAGATACCCAAGGGATCTATGATCCACAAAAGGTTAGATGAATGTAATATCTGCTTCCTACTGGCTGAGAGGCTGATTAAACCACTTTCTCACAAAAGCCATGGGAAACAGGTTTAAAAAGGTTTGATCATCCAATCTTTTAGATAAGGAACCTAAAGTGCTAGGTACTTATGACTTATTATTGAAATCATCATAAAGTAATAATGACATTAATATAGTGCTTTAAGGTTAAAATTACTTTATATAAATTATGTCTTTTTATTCTTATAACTCTGTGAGGTAGATATTATAGACAGAGATAAACCCATTTTACAGAGAAGAAAACCGAAACTCAGAGTGACTAACTAATTTGCCCATGGTCACATAGCTAGCAAGTCAGAAGTAGAATTCAAATTTAGATCTCTTGCCTGGTTCCAAGTGTATCCTTCTTTCCATTAAATCTGTTTGCCTCACAAAGCTATACTCAAGAAGTCTTGTTCTCTGAGGCTCAGCAAAATCTAGGATAGATGGTAGGCTAAACTGATAAGATAATTTATGTTTCCTTCTCCTCCTCCTAATTGCCTGGCCTCAGATCTGAAACCCTTATTTAATGAGGAGGTTGTTACCATTGACATATGTTGGTTCCAGCTCCACTTCAGTAGGATTTTGGAATCCTGGGATGGCAAGGTTCCTGTAAAATATACACATACAACATATTTACTGGCATAGTAACCACACTAATTATACATTAATGACATCATCAAAGAGAGAAGCCTGCAGGAAATGGTGTGATAACACTGAGTTTTAGGGAAATCAATAACTAGAAAGGGAAGAAAAAGTTGGTGTTTTTCATGGGGTTTTAATGTGCATGAATCTGTGCATAGGTAGAAAAGCACATTAAGGAATAGGATGGACCAATGATAACTAAAACTAGGGAAGCAGGGCAGGAAGCCTGGGGACAGAGCCAGAGGGTGATGGTCATTTAGTCACAAAGTACTAATTTATCCTACTGACATGGTGGCCACTCTAGTTGACCATTTCAGGTAATGTCATCCTTGTCCCCCTTGTGTCCCCTACCTCTTTTTTCCTCTCCTCTCCTTTCCTCTCTTCTTTTATTCTCCCCTCCCCTTCCTCTTCACTTCTCCTTCTCTTCTCCTCCTCCCACTCTCTCCTTTTTTTCCTCCCTCCTCTACTTGAAAGGCATACATTAATACTTAGGTTTGTAATATAAAAATCTAGTTAGGTGAGTGTAGTATCTTCCCCTAATGACCAAGATGCTCCTATTCCAAGATTTAATTAACTTAATTAACTTTTTAATTATGGAAATCAACGACATATCAATGCTAGGTATATATAGAATGGTTAATGCATATTTGGTGAGTGACTTTTCTTTATGTATCCCAAAGCATACAGGGCAGAAAGGTGGTGCAGTAGATAAAGCACTTGTCCTGGAATCAGAAAGATTCATCTTGCTGAGTTCAAATCTGGTCTCGGATATTTCCTAAGTGTGTGACCTTGGGCAAGGTCACTTAATCCTATTTCCCTCAGTTTCCTCATCTGTAGAATGAGCTGGAGAAGAAAATAGAAAATCACTCCAGTATTTTTGCCAAGGAAACCCTAAATGGGATCATGAAGAGTTGTACAAGATTAAAACAACTGAACAACAACAAATCTCAAAGTGTGTGAAATCAGGAAATGTATAAGTATGTTCTCAGGGATAAATGGCATTTTCCTGCTCCTGGATTGTGGGCTTCTTAGCAGATGACAAGAAGTCAGCCACTGAAAGGACTAAGAACTTGCCTGGAGAGTCCAGGAGCAAAATTTTCTCCTGCAAAGAAAGGAAAAATTAATGTCAATTAATCAGAAAATATTGTTTCAGTCATTAAATATAACTCAGACACTGTTCTAGATATTGGCAATGCAAAGACAAAATGGCGAGTACAAATGTCTTGCCCTCATGAAGCTTGCATTGTATTGGGGAATGTCAGGAGAGAATATGCAGCATTGTAGGAATCTTACACAAAATATGGAAATGGACGCCTATGTCCTTTTTTGTGCCAGGTTAAAACAAGATAACACACTGTAAGAAAAAGGCATGATTTTCACTTGCTAGACTCTTGGAATTTGAATGAAGCCCTTAGACGTGATTGTGGACTTCACTATTATATCCTAAGATGTTAACAGTTCTGACAGACCCAAATTCACATTGAACAAAGTTGCAAGCACTCATCTTCCATAAAGTTCTGTGCTAAGCCCAACCAGGAAATACAGAAGTGCTCAAGGAGCTTGGGAAGTTATTGCATCATGGGTTTATAGATTTAGTTTTGGAAGGAAGCATGGAAGCCAAGTAGACCAGTTTCCTGGTTTTACAGATGAGTAAAACACTGGTCTTGGAATCAAGAAGATGAGCCAGAATCCTGCTACAGATACAGAAGGAGCTATATGGTTTCATACAAATCACTTACCCTTTGTCTGTAAAGTGGAGGCACCTATTATGAAATGAGATTATATAGATACATACATATACATATATGTATATATATATAACCCTTTGAAATCCTTAAACTCATATATAAATACCATTTATTTATGCTATTTATTAATAATAATAATAATAATAATTATGATGGCAAAGTTGATAGAGTCATGCATCTGGAGTTATTAAAAAAAAACCTAAGTTTAAATCCAGCTGCAGATACCTCCTAGTGCTGTTATTTAACTTCCTAGCAAGTTATATAACCTCTGTTTGCCTCAGTTTTCTCATCTGCAAAATGGGAATAAATAATGATAACACTGATCTCCCAGGATGGTTGTGAAGATCATATGAGATAATAATTGGTAAAATACTTAGCGCAGGACTTTGCACATGGTAAATCCTTTTTGAATGTTAGCTATCATCAGTCATCATCATCATCATCATCATCATCATCATCATCATCATCATCATCTGACTTGTGCTAGGTCATATAACTAGGCACACAAGCAACATCTTATTGTGCTTATTAAAGCACTTGTCCTTTAACCTTAGAACTGAGGCCCCTTTCTATATATTTTCCTAGTTCTGTTGTAAAGGCTATACCCAAGAAGTGCCTAGGATATTTCTCCTGAATCTATGTTGTTTCTCCTTAGTGAGATATTAAATTCTCTTCAAAGATTAACTCTTTGTTAAGCTAAGAACTCCTCTAACTGTAGATATCATCCCAGTCCCTTTATTGTAACATTTTAAATGATTGGTTCATAGCCAGTTCTCACATCTAGGCTGTAAATCAGAAGAACTATATCTTTGGCTAGTGAAAGAACTGGCATGTGTGAACTCTGAACCACTCTCAGTGATCTTTGAAAGATCTGGAGAATGGGAGGACAACAACATTGGGTTGGAGAGGGGCAACTATTTAAAAAAAAAGGGAGGAATGTTTGAAAATAAATAACCAGGGACCCTAATCTTTATTCCTGGCAAAATTCTAGAATATATTATATAATATATTCTATATCTTTTACAGATTATATTCTATATAAAATATTTCATAGATTCTATAGAGTATATTTTACAATATATTACTGGAAATCTAAAGAAAAAAACAGAGATTGCACACTGAATGAGGTGGTATAGAAGAAGTTTATTTCCTTTTATGATGTGGCTAACTGATTTGTAGAAGGCAAGAATGCTATTGTTACTATTTTTAGTGAATTCACCAAAGCATCTGACATCCATGAGATAGCTAATTAGTACAATGGTTCTGGGTTTAGCAAACCTGAGTGGACTTGAATTTAAATGTGGTCTCAGTTACTTGCTAGTTGTGGGACCCTGGGTAAATTACTTAATTTTTTTAAACCTCAGTTTTCTCATCTGTAAAAATGGGGATAACAATAATACTTCTCCATAAGGATATTGTGAGGATCAAATGAGATTTTATATAAAAATACATGTATAATGATTATATATATGTATATATATACACACACACAAATACAAATTATATATATGCCTCTGTATATACATACATACTATATATATATATGATTCTATGTGCATATATACATAAACAAATTATATATATGTGTGTTTCTGTATATATACATATACACATTATATATATATATATAATCTTGGGGCAGTAGGTAGCTCAATGAATAAAGCACTAGGCTTGGAATTAGGAAGATTTATTTTAGATACTTATTGTCTGTGTGATTCTGGCTAAGTTACTTAACCCTTTTTGCTTCAGTTTTAGCATGTTCCAGTATCTTTGCCAAGAAAACCCCAAATAGGGTCACAGGAAGTAGGATACAATTGAATAGTAACATCAATCTAATCTGTCTAAATAGGGATGTAGGTATATATACACATCCATATCTACACATAAATTTATAAATCTTAAAGTACCATACTAAAATGTTATTGTTTTTATTATTAGCTATGATTATGCTATTATTGTGGATGTCATACAGAAATATGGGTTAGCTAGTATAATAATTAAGAACTTTTGTTATAAAACCCTAAATGCAAATCAGATGTTTTTAAGTGAGACTGAATAGGAGAAAGGGCCAAAGAAAAAGATAACAGAGAAGTCTAAGATTGAATCTAATCCATGAATAATAAGAGTTTCAGTTCTGAGTCTGATTAAATGGTGATTTTCAAAATATGTGACAGAACAAAACTGGTATTTGACTTGGAGTATTCACATCTAATGCTCCCTAAACTTGTCCTCTTTTCCTTATTCTATTTCTTTCTTTAGCAAGCCCAGAGAACATATGTATGTTCTCCACAGATTGTCATTCACCAGAAAAGGAGGTAATAAATGTTGATTATCCTCTTGTTGGGACAGGGATACAGATTTTGGTCACTTAAGACTGGATTTAGGAACTGTGACTGGAATTTTGGTGCTTTTTATTCCATTGTTTTCAGTCATGTCTGACTTTTCATGATATCATTTGGGATTTTCTTGGCAAAGATAATAGAATGATTTGCCATTTCCTTCTCCAGTCCATTTTTAGATGAGGACACTGAGGCAAACAAGATTAAGTGATTTGCCTGGGGTCACATAGTATCTGAAGCCAGATTTCAACTCAGGAAGATGAGTTTTTCTGACTTCCTATGTAGCACTTTATCTACTGCATCACTTTGCTGTCCCTAGGTGCTATTTCTACCAAGGATGCTTTTCTTCCCTGATTCATGTAAGCTTCATGTAAGGTCATGTAAGGTCAAGAGCAAGGGAATCCTTGCCTCAGAGCGGAGATTTGTGGGGAAATGACACAAGAGATCTTGAGGTATTATTGGATACTCAGAGATTCAGGGCTCACATAAGACCAGCTCTATATGCTAGATTCTGAGTTGAAGGGTTTAGGGAGAATATAGGTCAAAAGCTTCCAATGTCTAGTTTCCTAGGGAGAAGGATGAAAGAACCATCTCATAGCATGTTCTTAAACTGAGAAATGAAGTATACACCCACTAACAGAGAGGTCAATCAACAAACATTTATTAAGCACTTATTAAGCAATATGCTAAGGGGAAATAGGTGTTTAATAAAAAAAAGATTATTGATTAATTGATTTCTAGGCACACTGTGTTAAGCCCTGGGGGAAAAAATGAAAAAAGAAAGAAAGAAAAAAGACCCTGTCCTTAAAGATCTCACATTCTAATAGTGGAGACAACTACTTACTTATGAGATAACAGAATAGATGGAAAGTAATATCACAGGGGAAAGTACTGGTAGTGGACAGAACCAGGAAGGTGGGGCTTAAGCTGGGTTCTGAAGGAAGCTGGGATCCTAAGGCAAAAAGGTGAGGAGGGATAATTTTCCAGACCTGGGAAATTACAGAGGCTTGAGGATGGAATGTCATGTTTGAAGAACAGCAATTAGGTGAGAACAGTTGGATCACAGATTTTGTGGAGGAGAATAAAGTATAAGAAGACTGGGAAGGTAGAAAGAAATCGAGTTGGGAAGAGGCTTAAATGCCAGATATATACTTTTTATTTGATGTTTAAAATGATAGGGAGACTTTGAAGTTTATTGAGAAGATAATTGCTGAGAACACACCTGTGGGATAGGGGCTAGGAACCAACCAATGGAAACAAGCCAACAGAATGGAGACATAGGGACACAGTGAACAAGTTGGCAAGTTTTCACAGGACTCATCCGACCTAGGATAAACACTCTGCATAGTTAACAGATTCATATACTATCAGAATTTGAAGGGATCTCAGAAGCCATAATAATAATTAACATTTGTATAACAATTTAAAGCTTCAAAAACACTTTTTAAACACCTCATTTTACCCAAAGATAAAATTTTTATCCAAAGAATTTTACTATCCCCATTTATAGATGAGGAAACTGAGTCAGGCAGAAGTTACATGATTTGTTCAGAGTCACATAACTAGTAACTGTCCAAGTTTGGATTGGAACTCAGATCTTTGCCATTTTGGGACCACTACTCTATCCACTACTCCATCTAGTCCAATTTATACCTGGGTAAGAATTCTCTCTCCAAAATATCTAACAAATACTCATCTAACCTCTCCTCAAAGAGTTAAAGTGATTTGAAGAGGTGGGGACAGTATTTTTATTTGAATTTCCAGTACTTAGCACCATATCTGTCATATAATAAGGTTTTTTTTTTTTTTTGTTATTGTTGTTGTTATTGTTGTTTTGCTGAGGCAATTGGGGTTAAGTGACTTGCTCAGGGTTACACAGCTAGGAAGTGTTAAGTGTCTGAGGCCAGATTTGAGCTGAGATCCTTCTGACTTCAGGGCTCTATCCACTATGCCACCTATAGTAAGTTTTTAACAAACTTTTATTGACTTTGACTGTTGAAGGGGAACTCAAACTTCCTATTCTACTTTTGGCCAATTATAATTTTTTAGGAAATTTTCTTTATAAAAAGTGGGAATCTGTGTATTTGCATTTTCTATGCAATCTTCTTCCTTCTGCTCCTTGAGACCAATCAGTTTTTTTTTTTTTGATTGATTGATTGGTGAAAATGTGGAGGGGAATAAAGGAGAATTATATTGTAGCTAACCATAAGGACATTTGTTTAAGCTCATATGATCTTCATAAACCCATAGGGTGGCCCATGTATTTAAAAAAAAATAGAAAAAACCCAAAATCTGAATTTCCAATGAGTTCAAGGCCTAGATGATAAGGTTCGGCTGTTTTCATATATTAAAAAATCAGGGGGCAGCAAGGTGGCACATTGGATAGAGAGAACATGGGTTCTGAAGTTAGGAACAACTTAGTCAAAATGTGACCTCAGACATGTTACCCTTAGCAAGTCACTTAGCCCCAATTGTCTTCTAAAAACAAGCAAAAAAAAAGTCAAATAAATGTCATTTCTGCTGGTATGATAGAGCCAATTCTTAATGAGAGGTATGGTTAAATTTTTAGTGTGAACATTAATATTTCAGAAATCTACAAACATAAATCAGGGCTTAATTTATTGTTTTGTTCATTGTCTGGACAAAAATGTTGGAGATATAGATTAAATTTAAAAGTATATTTTGTATACACATTTTAATTTTTTATTTTTCAGAGATCTGGCTAAACATTTACTAGCATACCTCTGGTCTGGTCTATTTTTCATTTGGTGCTGCACTAATTGTTCAGTGAAGTCTGAAGCATCAAGGTGATAGTCTGGGCATGAGGCAGAATGGGCTCAGACATTCTGTAAATGTTATGGAACAGGGCCTACAAACCTGATCTTCTTCGGGATCTGAAGTATAGCAGAAGAGCAACACCAATGAGACCCAGGAATCCAAGCAGGCCCAAGCTGAGTCCTCCAGCAAACAGGCCCCTTTGCTTCCCTTTAGGGGTTAAGAAAGGAGAGTATGGCATGAGACGAGGATGGGAAAACAGACCTAACCATTACTGAACCAATAATCCTGGTGGCTCAGAAAATGGGAAGATGGACCAAAGAGGAGGGGACAAGGGAGGATTTTTGAATTAGGCTTAGATTTTAAAAGATAGATACCCGCTTTAGCTCATATACAGGAATACAGAAAATATTCCTTTTGTCTTTGAGCAGCTGAGTCCTGAAATTGAGTTTGAGAATTGGTGACTGTGAAGCCAGGGATGGAATGTAATCAATTATACTATTATACCATCCTCAGCAGTATTTGTATTTTTGCCCAATGTTCAGTAAAGTGATTGCCTCACATGAGGAATAGGGTTCTTGGGATTTAGAGAGAAGAGACTCAGCCAGTTGTTGAGCCATCCCTCCCCCAATATCTACCTAGTGATATCACCCAGGATGATACTGATCCCCAAGGACTCAACCTTACACCTTCCCAAATGAAACAATGTTCCATGATCTGGTATCATGAGAAATGGCCCCATTCTTTTGGGAAGATATCAGATGTTCATCTTTAAGATGCCAGGTCCAGTCTTCCTTAGATACCTGGGAGAGAAAGTTCCACTCCTTCACTGAGCTGGGGACCGATGCCATTGTCAGCCTCACAAGAGTAGATCCCAGAATCCTCAGCTTTTAGAGAGAGGTTGAGAAATGCAGCTTCTCCTAAGTGGGTCCAAACACTCCCCAGGATTATACCCTGGTGAAAAAACTGATAGAAGATTGGACTGGTGCCTGTCTCAGCTTCACAGTGAAGCTCCGCCAAGTGCTGTCCAGGGGCTTGAGACTTGATTTCACTGATAGTCAGAAGAGGACGGGACACTGGAACTGAGGGAGAGATTGGAAATCAATATGTAAGTTTTGGAAAATGAGTCCTTTATTTCAATAACTTCTATCAGGAACAAGTCCATATATATAGGGCGTTACTTTAAATATATATATATATATATATATATTTATTTATATTTATAGTAACACTTTTTCCTACATTGCCCAAATTTCCTCCCTGTATCCTTCCCCCTCACAGAGAGCCATCTTATATAACAAAGAATATATATATATATATATATATGTATATATATATACACACACACACATATATATGTGCATATATATATATATATATTCACACACACACACAAAATCTTTCTAGTTTTTCATCTCTGATGTAGTAGTAGTAACAATAGCAGTAGTAGTAGCAGAAGCAGCAGCAGTAGGTAGTTGAAGTGGGATAGTAGTAGTAGTAGTAGCAGCAGCAGCAGCAATAGTAATAATAATAGTAGTAGTAATATTAACAGCAGTAATAGTAGTGAGAATAATAGTAGTAGTAATAGCAGCAGCAGCAATAATGAGAGTGGCAGCAGCAGTGGTAGTGGTAGAGGTAATGATGATAGTACTAGTAGTAGTGGTAGTGGTGGTGATAGTGGTATAGTACCTGTTTTGGTAATAATATCTACCCCTCAGTTTTGTTGTTAGGTTTAACAGAGATAGTGCATATAAAGCACCATAGAAATGTCATCTATTATTAGAGGCCACCTTTCTACTCCTTTTAAAATTGAAGTGACAGACACAGAGAAAGGCAGCTTGATGAAGAAGTGACATAGCCAGGACCTGAGCCTATGTTCCTACTCTCAGTCCAGCATTCTCTCAGTGATGCTGTGCTAGTCCTCATTGTGTAACAAGATATTCTGGGGGCAGAATAATGGGGGGAAAGTGTACCAATTGGAAAGAAGTCCAGTTATTCAAGTCATCATTCAGTGATTAGAAGAAGGAATAAAGTCACCAAGTCAGTTTGTTTGCTAGAAACAGGAGAAACAAAAGTGATTTGTTCTATAGATAGTTTGGGATGACAACTTTGTTAGAAGCAGGAATAGAAGCCTGAAAGAAAGAGACTTATTTGTGTGGGGAGAACAGGAGAGCCTCAGCCTGGACTATAGCTAAGAGTCATAAGACAAGAAAGGAGCAAGAAGAGATTTCTTGGGGAATCATGGAGAGAAGAATTGGGGCTGGGAATGGGAAAGGTTTGTAAGGTTGGTCAGAGGTATTTAGAATGAAGGGATTCCTTCTTAAGATTCATTATCTAAGCTAGAATCTATTTTACCTGTTGTATAGTCCTAAGTTCCAGTTCCCATTCTGCCACTAATCAGCTGGGAGACCTTAGATAAGTTACTTGATTCCTCTGAAACGCAATTATTTTTCCCCAAAAATTCAAAGATTGCAGATTAAATTATCTCTAAAATCCCCTTTAGGTCTAATAATCCGTGGATCTTTATAAGCAAATGTAGTGCTAAACCAACATTGTTAAAATCAGTTTATTAAAATAATTTCCTGAGGGTTTTTGTTTTGTTGTGGTAGTGGTGTTGGGTGGTGATGGTGGTTGTTTTCTTGTTTTTACAGATTTGACCATATACACTGGTACATTCAAATAAAGATAGCATTTGGGAAGCTTTTCTAGGTGAATACTTGAAGGAAAGAATCTCGTCTCTTCAGAGTAAAGAAATTAAAGATGAGGATTTCTCTTTACCACCATATGTCATTTCCTTTCAATGAATTGTAGAAAGCTGCAGGCCTGGTCTTTCTGATTCAAAGCCCAAAATCTAATCCCATATACTGGCTTCCCATATATGAAGGATATACAAACAAAATAAGAAAAGTGTTTGAAATGGGGAAAGTTAATTCTTTTGTGGCATTTTGACTTAATGAGCTAGTTCCTATTCAAAGCTTATTATAGGTCACTCTAGTTGTCAACTTGACTACCATTAAGGTACATTAATCTTTGGAAGTCAGTTTATTATTGTTGTAAGCACAGTGGTCTTATAGGGTTATAGGGGCGTGGTGCATACCAGGCACTGGGGACAGAGAAAAGTCATTATTAAGGCTGGTGTTTGTGACAAGGTACATAAAAGCAGTAGAAGAACTAAACACTGACTGATCAGTATCAGAAAACTAGCAAGATTAGAGAACTACATATTAAAATAGCCTTGACATACCTTTTTATACCTACCAGACTGGCTTAAATGATAGAAGGGAAAAGGGACAAATATTGATGGGGATGTGGAAAAATGGAGACATTAATTCACTGTTGGAGAAATTATGAACTGATTCAGCCATTTTGGAGAACAATCTGGAATTATGCCAAAAGAGTTATTAAACTATCTATGCCCTTTGATCCATCAATACTACTACTTAGTCAATTTCTGAGGATCATTAAGGGGAAAGGAAAAGAAAGTTTATGTTCTAAAATATTTATAGCAGCTCTCTTTGTGGCAGTAAAGTATTGAAATTTTTGAGTATGGCCATCAATTTAGAATTGACTAAACAAGTTGTGGTGTATGATTATGATGAAATATTACTGTGTTATAAAAATGATAAACTCAATGATATTAGAAAAACATGAAAGACTTGCATAAAATAATGAAGAGTGAAATGAAAAGAACCAAGAGAACATTGTATACAATAACAGCATTATTGTTTAAGAACTTTCATTGAATAAGTTTTTTTGACTATTGCACCCAAATTAACCATAAAGGATATATGAAGAATGATGTTATCTGAATTCAGAGTAAGAACTGATAAGTAGAGCTATATAAAGAATAATTATATATATATGTGTGTGTTATATGTGTATATATATATATATATATATATATATATATATATACACACACACACACAAATATGCACACACATATCTATTTGTGTCTAATGGTAGCCATCTCTAGATTGCATGGAGGGAAGAAAAAATAAATTTACATGATAATTTTACTGTATATTTGAAAGCAATAGCAAATTGTACATAGCAGATTTACAATTTCATATGCGATCATCTTTTTAGTCGTACTGTGTAATAGTAATGCTTGTTTTATTCCATAAGTTACAAACAAAACAAAAAAGGAAATTAGCAAGATCTTAGCATGCTTTAGAAGCAGCATAGTTTCTAATAACCATTTTGAATATGTCTATTAAATTAACCTCAGACACACTAACTGTGTGACCCTGGGCATGTCATTTATTCCTTTTTGCCTCAGTTTCCTCATCTGTGAAATTAATTGGAGAAGGCAGTATTTCTGCCAAGAAAACCCCATATGGGATCATGAAGAGTCAGATGCAGCTGAAAACAACTGGGTGAAAACTGAGCAAAAGCAACAAATCACTGGCTTTGTTGAATTGTTATTACACTGACTGCTATGAGGGGACCTGTAAGAAATAAGAGCAGTGTCTGAGTTCCTAAGGTCTCAGCCCCTTAGGGAAGGGCAGAGAAGTCCAGAAGCCTATTATGATACCATCCCACCCCACCAGAGGACAGCCTGGATCCCATAAGAGAAATACTCAATATTGGAAATGTGCTATCTGCCATGCATGTGGCTCCCCTCTGGGAAGGGTCAACATACCTTTGACTGATAGCATCAACACCTGACTAGATTGTACAGATATGCCATTGTCGGCCTCACAGAAGTAATTCCCAGAATGCTGTTTGGTCAGGGATAGGTTAAAGGATGCTGCATCTCCAAAAGAAGCTGAGCTGTTTTTCATGATTTTGCCCTCATGATAAAATCGATATAAGATTGGGGATGATCCTCTCTGGACATCACATCGAAGCTCCACAATCTTCCCCACAAACATTTGTGTCTTAGGGATGCTGAAAGTGAGGAGAGGAGGAGACACTGGAACTGAGAAAAAGATAAGGATAAGAGTCAGGCAAACCCAAAGATCCCAGTTTTTGGAATAAGAATGCATTATTTGATAAAAATTGCTGGGAAAATTGGAAATTAGTATGGCAGAAACTAGGCATTGACCCACACTTAACACTGTACACCAAGATAAGGTCAAAATGGGTTCATGACCTAGGCATAAAGAATGAAATTATAAATAAATTGGAAGAGCATAGGATAGTATACCTCTCAGACCTGTGGAAGAGGGAGGAATTTATGACCAAAGAAGAACTAGAGATCACTATTGACCACAAAATAGAAAATTTTGATTATATCATATTGAAAAGGTTTTGTATAAACAAAACAAATGCAGACAAGATTAGAAGGGAAACAATAAACTGGGAAAACATTTTTACAGTCAAAGGTTCTGATAAAGGCCTCATTTCCAAAATATATAGAGAATTGACTCTAATTTATAAGACATCAAGCCATTCTTCAATTGATAAATGGTCAAAGGATATGAACAGACAATTCTCAGACGAAGAAATTGAAACTATTTCTAGCCATATGAAAATATGCTCCAAATCATTATTAATCAGAGAAATGAAAATTAAGACAACTATGAGATACCACTACACACCTGTCAGATTGGCTAGAATGACAGGGAAAGATAATGTGGAATGTTGGAGGGGATGTGGGAAAACAGGGACATTGATATATTGTTGGAGGAATTATGAACATATTCAGCCATTCTGGAGAGCAATTTGGAACTATGCTCAAAAAGTTATCAAACTGTGCATACCCTTTGATCCAGCAGTGTTTCTACTGGGCTTATATCCCAAAGAGATACTAAAGAAGGGAAAGGGACCTGTATGTGCCAAAATGTTTGTGGCAGTCCTATTTGTAGTGGCTAGAAGCTAGAAAATGAATGGATGCCCATCAATTGGAGAATGGTTGAGTAAATTATGGTATATGAATGTTATGGAATATTATTGTTCTGTAAGAAATGACCAGCAGGATGAATACACAGAGGACTAGCAAGACTTACATGAACTGATGCTAAGTGAAATGAGCAGAACTAGGAAATCATTATATACTTCAACAACGATATTGTATGAGGATGTATTCTGATGAAAGTAGATCTCTTCGATAAAGAGATCTAATTCATTTTCAATTGATCAAGGATGGACAGAAGCGGCTACACCCAAAGAAAGAACACTGGGAAATGAATATAAACTGCTTGCATTTTTTGTTTTTCTTCCCGGGTTATTTCTACCTTCTGAATCCAATTCTCCCTGTGCAGCAAGAGAACTGTTTGGTTCTGCACACATATATTGTATCTAGGATATACTGTCACCTATTTAACATGTAAAGGACTGCTTGCCATCTGGGGGAGGGGGTGGAGGGAAGGAGGGGAAAAATCGGAACAGAAGTGAGTGCAAGGGATAATGCTGTAAAAAATTACCCTGGCATGGGTTCTGTCAATAAAAAAAATATTTAAAATAAATAATAATAAAGAAATAAATTCAAAAAGAAAAACAAAAGGATAAGAGTCAGGGTGAGCTTCTGCTGCTGTGGCTCATGACCCTAGGCATCTGGGGTAGGGAAAGAGTACTCTCATCAATCCTGATTCCTATTTTTTTTTGTTCTGCATCTAGCTCCCTCAGAGGTTTTTCTCCAAAATCTAAGAAGAGAATGTCTAAATATTAATCACCTTGACATCAGCTCAGAGCCTTTCTTAATCTTCATCTTACTATTTGGTCACCGTCCCTGCCACCCCCATGATCCTTCTTTGCCCCATATGTCCTGTCCTTCCATAACAAATTACAATTTGTTAGGAAGAACTGATACCACTAAATAAGTATTTATTTTCCCTCCAAAGCTCTACTTTTCGTAAAACCATTGGACACCATTCCATATACTACTGATTCATCTCTGAATGGAACTCTAAAAAATAATTAAAATACATTAGTTGAAAAGTAATAGCATGGTATGTAATTAACAGTAAGAGCCCTAGCATTGGCACTGGGATACCTGGTTCAAATCTCAGTGCCAATATTTATTCTCTTGTATTGTATTTACTCTGCTCCTCTAAGTCTTGATTTCCTCATCTTTAAAATAAAGTCTACAAACAATTTGTCAATAAAGATAACATTTTACTTCTATTACAGAGCTAGAGTGAGGAAACTATGTTGCAAACCTCAGAATATAATGTAAGCATATATTATTATTAAGGAGCAGAAGAAAGGGATGTTAATACTTACTTTTTATAGAGATGCTCACTAGTCTACTATGTAGAGGACTATTGGTATTGTCAGCTGTACAGTAATATTTCCCAGCTTCACTCTCTCTAACAGCCAGTATTTTAAACTCTGCTTCTAGCAACCGCTCAGTTTTCTTCTTCAGGACTGTTCTCGTGCCTTTCTTGTACCACGAGAATGTGATGTCACCTGTGCCCTCAGCTACTGAACAGAGGAGAACCAGTGTTTGCCCTTCTGTCACTTGCCCTCCAGGGGGTTGGATCTCCATATGGATTCCTGAGACAGGGATTCCTGAGTGAAAGTGAAGTAACAAATAAGGAGCCTGATCCTGATAGACTTCAGGTTTAGGGAAGTTGTGAAGGGTGAGGCTAATGGTAGCTACTTGCATAATCATAAAATAAATGACGTTTGAATTTAAGTTATTGAAAACAGATCATTATAGGCACTGATTTTAGAATGTAGGTCAAGAGTTTTAAAAAATCAAAGGAAAACCAGTCTGCTCTGGATATAATAGCAATGAATTTGAAATCAGAATATGTGGGTGAAAATCCTAGCTTTGCAATTTCACACACACATGTACATGGGTCAAGTCCCTTTTCCAATCTGGTACTTGATTTCCCTATCTGTAAAATGAGAGGAGTAAACTAGATAATTCCCAGGACCCCTTAAAAATTCTAAATTATGAAACACAAACCTTTTTTTTTTTTTTTTTTTACCCCGGAGAATATATATTTCTGACTCATGATCTTTTAAACTTTATCTAGTTTAACAGAGTTCCATTTCAGGACCTTAATTCTTTCTTCCTGACCACTTTCCCAACCTCTAGCAACAGAGGAGCAGACTAATTCTTGGTCAGCTTTGGGGCATTTCCCTGAAAGTCCTGATGGGCAGCTTATTCTGTTTTAAAGGGATATGGAAGAACAATAGTAAATGTAAACAAAGTTCATTTGTTTTTAAAACTCCATCTTCTTATGATTTACTATATGAAAGGACAACAGAAACCTAGGCTATCTGGAGATAGGAAGGCAAATGCTTCCTGCAGCTTTTTTTTCCCAAAGAATCTCTTCATTTTCACTTCACTCCTAGTTCATCAACTGATAGGAAGCCCATCTCTCTAAGAGAGCTGTTTACATTGTCACAGGGATAATGTGATGAGTTATAAGGGCAACTAAATGGTCCAGTGGGTAGATTGTAGGACTTGGAGTCAGGAAGATTTGTGTTCAAATCTGGCCTTAGACACTTACTGACTGTGTGACCCTGGACAAGTCACTTGACTTCTGTTTGCCTCTGTTTGAGTTCATCTGTAAAAAAGGAATAAGAATAGCATCTGCCTCCCATGGTGGTTGAGTGGATCAACTGAGATAATATTTGTAACTTAGCAGAGTGTCTGATATACAATAAGTACAATATAAAGATTAGTTATTATTATGATTAATGGAAGTAGTACAAAAAAAGTCTCAAAATGCATGATGTAATTTACTCAGCCTCCCTCGTATTAACCCTAGACCTATTAGATATTTTTCAAATACATACTCTTCACTTTGATCCTAACTGAAAAGCTCTTCTTCCAGACTTCTGATGTCATTGTTTTTGCCTCACAAAAATAAAATCCAGAGTCTTCCTTCCAGATGTTGGTGAGCTGGAGTTTTGAGGTTCCTGTCCATCCTGACAAGTTGATAATGCTATTTCTGAAGAAGGAGAAATGCAACTGGGTATTTGCTTTCTCTGGAGGGAACTGGGTCTCACAGCTCAGAGTCACAGTGGTCCCCTCTAAGGGCTCTAAAGTTGTACTTTTCAGTATGGGAAGTGAAAACAACTCTAGAAAGAAAAGATAAGATAATGTTCAGGAAAGTGCACTTCAGAAATTCTGAGGAAACAAGATTTGGATTTTTAGCAAAACTAATGGCAAATCCAATATTAGAAAAAAGGCACACTTCTTTTGGTACATTTTCCCTTCTTATTTTCTTCCATCCAATTAACATTTAACCTGATCGCCAGTGAGTCAATTCTGTGCTGACCCAGAATTCCAATCATTGGTAAGCTCATGAGATCCAAAAATTACCCGTCTCACCCTCTGCCAATCCATCCCTCTCACGCTCTCATAGATTCTGTGCCAACCCATCCCTATGGGGCTGAAAATCTTTACCTTGGACTTGGATTGCTACTGGTTTAGCTTTTATTTTGCTTGATATCCCCCAAAATGTTGGCTTCTTTGCAGTACAGTGATACTTGTCATTATTACTTAATCTTGCTTTGGGGATAGAAAAATTTGTGTCTTTAAAAGAGTCTTTTAAAAAACTTTTAAGAGTTTTTCCATTCTTATAGTATGTTACATCAGTAAGTTTTGTTTCCTTCTTTCTCCGGCATCTTAAACCCAGTGTGTCTCCTTCATACACAGGATATGGGGTCTGTAGAATGAGCTCATCTGTATGAGACAGAAGGAGACATCAGTCACTTAGTCTATCCATGATTACTTTCCCTTTGGTCTTTCGATTTTTTTTATCCCCAACAATGGCTTGAGGATCTGTAATTGCCCCAGTTTTTAAAAATGTCTTCCATATTTCCCATAAGACTCAGACTTCTTCCTTCTCCAGGTTGTAGTGATTGCTCTCTATTCCAAACACATGCAGAACCATCTGTGTAGTGATTTAAAATCTGAGAGCTACCTGGTTCTCTAAATATAGGAACTGATTGCATAGCTTTAGAGATGGCTAAAACCTTAGGAGCCATCTAGTTCAACACCCTTAGATCTTAGATGAGGAAAATGAGCCTTTGAGAAGCTAGAATTTGTATAAGATCACACTAACAGTGACAGAGATGACATTTGAACCCAGCACCTCTTACGCTAGAGCTTCATCTACTGAATCAGACTGAAAGGGAAAAAAAAAAAACTCAGAGAATAATAGAACCAAAGATATTAGTATTCAATCCCAAACCTAAAATACTGGAGGATCAAAACCTAGTTCAATTCTGCCCTCATTTCTATTTAGGTCCACTTCCACTTCCATTCTGGAGTGAATTTATTTTAAAAAAAATTCTCTCTAAGCTCACCTTCCTATAAAACTTTGTCATTCAGGAGCTGCCATGCCTATGGAGCTGAGCCTTAGTCTCTTTCTCTCTATATGCACACACACTCAGACACATAAATATACACACAAACATATACACATACAAAGTTACTGCTAGGGGGATAGAAAGAAAGGGAGAACAATCTTGCTCGACTCATACCATATCAAAAACTGAAAAAATTTAGTTGTTTTAATTGTATTTGACTCTTTGCAACAACATTTGGTGCTTTCTTGTCAAAGAAACTGGAGTGGTTTGCAATTTTCTTCTGCAATTCATTTGATAGATGAAAAAACCGAGGCAAACAGGGTTAAGTGGTTTTGGTTAGGGTCACATAGTTAATAAGTATTTGAGGCCAAATTAGAATTCAGGAAGATGAATGGCACTAGATCCACTGCTCTACCTAACTTCTACATATGCATATACTCAGAATACACACACACACACACACACACACACACACACACACACACACACAAACATATATCCACATTGACATATATGTATATAGCAACACATACATACATATATATATATAGTATATGACACACCTTTCTTAGCACACCTTTCTTAACTACTTACTATGTTTTAGACACTGAGGATATATAGAAAGGCAAAAACATAATTTCTGCCTTCAGGGAGCTGACATATTAAAGGAGGAAATGATGTGGAAACAAGAATGTTCACCCATAGCAGAATCAAGGTAAATGGGAGATGATCTCAGAGGGAAGGCACTAACAATGGGAAGATGGAAGGCTGGGATGGAGGATTAGGAAAGATACATACTACTTAACATGATGCCTGATGTATAGGAGGCATTTAATAAATGCTATTTGACTGGCTTGAGAGATCAATTGACATGTGTTCCCAACATCTAAAACAGAATAATATAAAACCATTGGATTTGGAGTCAATGAACCTCTATTCACATTCTAGCTCTGCCTTAATAAGTATCTGACTTTGGATGACTCCTTGAGCTGTTTCCTCAATTGTAAAACGAATAAGATGGATTAGATGGTCTTTGGGGGCCCCATTCAATTCTAAATTTTTCAGGATAGAGAAATCTGTGTCTTATTTGAAATTAGCAAGAGTTCTTCCATTCCTATGTGTCACTTCAATAAATTTCCTTCCTTCCTTTCTCTGGAATTTTTAGAATCAGTCTCTTTCAAATATAGGAAATGGGGTCTATCGGATCAGCTTGTCTATATGATGGGATGAAATCCTAGCCTTCCCACATAGACAAGTCACTCTTCTATATAGTTGATCTCTAAGACCTCTGTTGATCTCTAAGACCTCTTTCAAGTTCAAATGGCTGATATCATGTGTAGGATCCAGTTCCAGTTAATAGGATGAGTGTGAATATGAAATGAAAATACACAGCCAGGTAGGATGTGTCTAAGCAGTCCATTAGGAGATTTGAGAGCCAGAGTTAATATACTTTTTAAGCTAGTGCTACATTAACACCAGAATTAAGCTACATTACCACCAGATGTCTCCAGGTGACATTATGTACATTTCAGGGTTAATGTATATACCATACTTCGACATTTCAGTTTGACATTAACTTTAAATAGTAACTAGCAGTAACAATAAGAGTTATAAATAGCAGTAACTAGCAGTAACAATGTACCTATGATAAGAGTTGTAAATAGTACAGTTTGTGATGCCCTGTTTCTGTTACATGCATTCTTCACCAAGATTATACTAAATTTATCTCCAGGATGTCTTTCACTATTGTTACATGGATACTGTGAACCAGTGCTTTGAACTGCATGCCTTTACAGAGAGCAGCTCTCAAGTAATACCTGAACTGGACTCTCTTCTGTACATGGACTTATTCAATACTGACCCTCTACACTAATGTCTTTCTGGCTCAACAGTTTAACTCCAACTTTGTGGTTAAATGTTTCAAGCAGATTTGGAGCAATAAATTCATAATTTTATTTCCTAGAAAAAGGAGGCTGCTTTGCAGGATCTATCTATGATAATTTGTGCTTGTTGTTATAAAGGGGAAAAAAACTGTCCCATTCTAAAAGAATCATTTCATGACACTACTAGAGAAATGAAGGTCCAATATAGTATGTAATTATGCTAATTCTCATATATTAATCAAGAAATGAATCCCATACCATAGCTCTATAATACTTAGGGTAATGTCTTGTAATTAGTGCACAAAGATTCTTATTTTTTTCTATGCCTGCTTGTTTAAACTAGAAGACCAAACTATTACCCTACAACCAACTAGAAGTGAATACTAATATCCTAAAGGCCAAAGCAGGGGATGGAGAAGAAGATAGATGCTTGGCTGACCAGGTATCAGGATAGTCCTGAAAATAGGGATATGCTATTATTGTCCTATAAAATTTCTAATTGCTCCCCAATTCCCTGTCCAGGAAACATTAACATGCAAAACTTAGAGGCAATAAAGATTTACTCCTCAGCCCAAAGTAAGACTGAAATGAAGAACCTGAGCTCTTAGAGGAACTGAAACCAATTTTTAAAGATGAAATTAATAAGTATCTATTGGTATTTGCTATTTCTATATTACCTACATTTAAAGAATTTAAAAAGAAGAAAAAACAAATTCAGCAAAATTAATCAACATGTTGAAAAACTTTGGTGTTATAGGCTAATATTTCATATTGAACAATTCTAATTTCTACAAAGAGATTTGGGGGATCCAAGTTTTTTCCTTGGATACAGGATTACTGAGGGGTGAATCCTGGATCCTGCATTGGTACTGTCCAGAATTTTGAACACTAATGCTGCTATGGGTTTCTTCAAGTAGTTTCTGGTTGAAGTACCATTGTGTTTTCCCTGTTACATAGGAGTGAAATCCATTGCATTTTAGAAGCACTGTTTCCCCTTCGAAGTAAGTAGTCCATGGGGGTGTGAGGAAAATCACTGGCTTCAGTGTAGCTGATGTGAAGAAGGAAAAAAAGGGTCAAAGTTGAAAGAACTCACAACTACAGCCATAATAGCTAATATACAAAATACAAAAAGATGATTGTCTCTTTATCTCAATGTATTTTGGGTTCATAAAGGGAATCCCTATGCTATCCCTTTCCTTTCCCTCACACAGTCCTCCAGATGTTCCTGCTTTTCAAAGACTGTCCCCAGCCTCCAGATATCAGCTCACCAATTGGGAGAAGTCTGTCCATGTATTTCAAACAATGAAAGAACATTTAAGAAAGGACATCCATAGAACTGTCTTAGGATCTCAGAAAGGAAAAAGGCTAAATTAGTTCTTTTTTTTCTTAATGTTTTATTTTTTCCCCATGACATGAAAAACAATTTTAACAATTTTTTGTCTTCAAATTTTGAGTTTCAAATTCTCTTCTTTCTTTCCCTCCTTCCTCATTGAAAAGACAAGTAATTTGACATAGATTATATGTGTGTTTTCTTATAAAACACATTTCCATGTAAAACATTCTGTAAAAGCAAACATAGATAAAAAAACCCAAGGAAAAAAAAGGAATCAAATTTGAATAAAAGTTCTCTGACTCCATAATAGAAATGTATGGCTACCAGAAAGGGGTCTCAAACACTGCCATTTCCAGAAAAAGAAATATCATACAATATTAATACTTGAAATAGGCCATTCAGTCCAAGTTCCCCATTTTATAGATGAGCAAATTAAAGAACCTCAAAGTTATGACTTACTTAAGATCATATAGTTACAAGTGACAGATCTGGGATTTGAATCCAGGTTTTCTGACTCTACTGAATTTTAGGTGATGGATACACTTGTATGTACAGGTATTTGGATATGTGTGTGTGTGTGTGTGTGTGTGTGTGTGTATACATACACATTTACGCATGTATGTATATAGACAATCAATAAGGGCTACTATGTGCCAGGCACTGTGAGTGCATATCCATCTATCTATCTGTTCTTGATATATTGTTAATGACAGAGTTTGATTCAAGATCCAAGTCTAATATTTCTCATGCCTGATGCATTTTTCAACACACATCTCTTTTAGGAGAGCAGAGGGGAAACTGGATAGTTGCAATATCCCAGGAAATGTTGATTTGAAGAAAAGGATTAATGTCTTAGTTTCTGGCTCTTGCCTATTTGGAGATCATGAAAAATAAAATGTAACTCACCAGATTGTCCACAGACTGAAGCTGCAAGAGAGGCAAGAAACAGATTACTTAATGTGGGAATTCTCAAAACTTTTCATTTAATATCTCATGTTCTGGCAAAGAAAAAAGGAGGAAGAGAAAGAGAAAATGGAAGAAGAAAAAGAAGAAAAGAAAAATAAGGATGATAGGAAGCAAAAAGAGGGAAAACAGGAAGATGTTCTTTCTTGTACCATGAGATCATTATTCACATTCTTTCCTTCTCTTCCTCTTCCTTCTCCTCCTCTTCATCTCCCTCCTCCTTTTCCTGCTGCTGTTGTCTCCTCCTCTTCATTATCATCATTGTCATAGCTAGCATTCTTATAACACTTTGGTTTGCAAAGCATTTTGTATATGTTAGCTTATTTGATTCTCAGAACCATCCTTTGAAGTAGGGACTATTTTAAATTCTCATTTTACAGAGCTAATAAGTGCCTGAGGCAAGACTTCTAACTCCCAATCCAGTCTATATGAGTGCCACCTGACTATCTCTGGGTCAAGTTCTTAGAATGATTGTCACCATCTTGCCTAAGCCATTCATACTCATTTTTACAATGCACTATTCAAGTCTTGCCTTACCCAGAAAGCTCTCCTTTGCAAACCAAAAGAATATAGCCTTCCTTCATTTTTATTGCAATTATCAGGAGTTTGACACTTAGCTTGGGTTGACTCATATCACTGCTGTGTTTGGGATTGTCTTGTTCAACTTCTTACTCTCTATGACAAGAAAGTAGCACAGCCCCTTGGTAGGTGGACAAATAAATTAACTTTCATTCATTTCTGGTTTGAAATTCTGAAAGAGGGCAGATATAATCATATTATATCATTTTTGCTAAACTGTTATTTACTATAAAGTAGGACTTTTTATACTTCAGATGGCAATGAAGCCCCACCATTTACTCAAACCTTGGTCATCTGGATTGATCAAATCTTTAAAACATCCCTTCCCCCCCGCAAAAAATGGAAACCATCACAGTCAGCATAAAGAAAATACCATTTCTTTAGGCAAGGACCCACACTTAACACCATATACCAAGATAAGATCAAAATGGGTCCATGACCTAGGCATAAAGAACGAGATTATAAATAAATTAGAGGAACATAGGATAGTTTATCTCTCAGACTTGTGGAGGAGAAAGAAATTTGTGACCAAAGATGAACTAGAGACCATTACTGATCACAAAATAGAAAATTTTGATTATATCAAAATAAAAAGCCTTTGTACAAACAGAACGAATGCAAACAAGAGTAGCAACAAACTGGGAAAACATCTTTACAATTAAAGGTTCTGATAAAGGCCTCATTTCCAAAATATATAGAGAACTGACTCAAATTTATAAGAAATCAAGCCATTCTCCAATTGATAAATGGTCAAAGGATATGAACAGACAATTTTCAGATGATGAAATTGAAACTATTACCACTCACATGAAAGAGTGTTCCAAATCACTATTGATCAGAGAAATGCAAATTAAGACAACTCTGAGATATCACTACACACCTGTCAGATTGGCTAAGATGACAGGAAAAAATAATGATGAATGTTGGAGGGGATGAGGGAACACGGGGACACTGATGCATTGTTGGTGGAGTTGTGAACGAATCCAACCATTCTGGAGAGCAATCTGGAATTATGCCCAAAAAGTTATCAAACTGTGCATATCCTTTGACCCAGCAGTGTTTCTATTGGGCTTATACCCCAAAGAGATACTAAAAAAGGGAAAGGGACCTGTATGTGCCAAAATGTTTGTAGCAGCCCTGTTTGTAGTGGCTAGAAACTGGAAAATGAATGGATACCCATCAATTGGAGAATGGCTGGGTAAATTGTGGCATATGAATGTTATGGAATATTATTGCTCTGTAAGGAATGACCAGCAGGATGAATACAGAGAGGCCTGGAGAGACCTACATGGACTGATGCTAAATGAGATGAGCAGAACCAGGAGATCATTATACACTTCAACAACGATATTGTATGAGGATGTATTCTGATGGAAGTGGATTTCTATGACAAAGAGACCTAACTGAGTTTCAATGGATAAATGATGGACAGAAACAGCTACACCCAAAGAAGGAACACTGGGAAACGAATGTGAACTATTTGCATTTTTGATTTTCTTCCCGAGTTATTTTTACCTTCTGAATCCAATTCTCCCTGTGCAACAGGAGAACTGTTCGGTTCTGCAAATATGTATTGTATCTAGAATATACTGCAACATATTTAACATATATAGGACTGCTTGCCATCTTGGGGGGGGGTGGAGGGAGGGAGGGGAAAAAAACGAAACATAAGCGAGTGCAAGGGATAATGATGTAAAAAATTACCCTGGCATGGATTCTGTCAATACAAAGTCATTATTAAATAAAATAAAATTTAAATTAAAAAAAAAGAAAATACCATTTCTACAACACTTAATATTTATTGTATTATATAATATAATTTTTGAAGGTCTAGAAGTTCCCTCCTCCAAACTCCTCCCCCCAAACATTTCCAGGGTCTTTTCCTATGATAAAAAATAGTTTATTGTAAATACCAGTGGGAGTAAGGATAAGGGAAAGAATCTGGAATTCAAAAGTTGTTTTAAGTGTAATTGGGAAAAATATTAAATAAATAAATTTTAAAAATAAAATAAACCTCATTTTTAAAAATTGAGTTTTATCATTTCATACACACACAATTGGAATTTTAAGAAAAAAGGAAAAAAATTGTCATAAAAAATAACAGAGGTAAGTAAGGCATTTTATGTACAAAATCACCAAATAGAAACTAAAATCTTAAACAATTTAGATAATGATTAAAGACTTCTAAAGAAAAGCCAAAGAGTATAAATAGACAAAAGAATCTTAGAAAGAAAAGAATAATGGAGAATAATCAGGAAGAGAATAAGAGAAAGGGAAATAAATATTTCAGGGACAAAAATATCTTACTCCTCATTAGTGGTGGTTAAATTTTTATTTTTATTTTGAGCGAAGAGGAGGGTGGAACAGAGGCATTAAGGAAAAGATTTAACAGAATTCTAGTGTAAGTAGAAATTTTTAGATTTCTCTCCCTGCTTTTGAGAAGATAAGAAAGTAGGGATAGAATATTGGAGAAGGGAGAAGAATGTCACAGAAGGAGAAATTAGTATTTGGCCCCCTCAACAGAAAGGAATTGCATATAGAAGTGATATCATAGTATGGGGAAGGGAGAGAGAAAGAGAGAAAGAGAGAGACAGAGAGAGAGAGAGAGAGAAAGAGAGAGAGAGAAAGATTATTATCTTATGTCATAAATCACAATAAGTTCCAAATGAATATGTGGCCTAAATATAAAATGTAATACCATAAGTTACAGTGGTTAATAAAATGAGGTACCTTTCATATCGGTGGTTAAAGGGAGATTTCTCAACCAAATAAGGCAGAGAAGTAATTGTAAAAGATGAAAAAGATAGTTTTGGTTATACAAAATTTAAAAGTTTTTATACAAATAAAATAAAAACATAATAAGAAGAGGAATTGTTAAAAATATGTATATCAAATATTACTCATTATAGTCTGATCTCAAAGATGTATGGGAATTGACAGAAAGATATTAGACCAAGTCATTCCCAATATGTAAACAGCCAAAAGGTCTCAAAAGAAGAACTGCAAATGATGAAAAAATATACAAAGCAATATATGCTTCAAATCTCTAATAGTAAGTAGGAAAAATGATCTGAACTTTCATTTCATCTATCAGCATAGCAAGGGTAATAGTTAATTAAATGAATAGTTAATTTTGGAAGAAGTGTGAGAATAAAGGATCACATGCCTGTGGATGGAACTATGACTTCCAATCCTTCTTGTCATTGACTTGGAAATTATACCAAAAATGTTATTACATTGCTTATATTTTTTTACTCAGAAACTTCACTTTAGGAATGTTTTCTAAAGATGGGAAAAATAGAAATAAACACCCTATATTCCCAAATATTTGTAGTCAAGAACAGGAAATAAAGGGAATGCCCACTGATTAAGAAAGGATGGAATATATTATATCATAACAGAATATGGTATAGTGAAAAGAGCACAGACTCTGGAATCAAAAGTCTTGGATTCAAGTGTTTTCTCTGATAATTATTACCTGTGTGACTTTGGGCAAGTCACTTCAATGGGCCTCTGTGTCTACATGCATAAAATGAGGAGGTGGGACTAAGAGATCTCTGAGAGTCCCTATAGCTAATATGCAAGGTGTGAATGTAATGGAATATTATGACTGATTAAGAGATATTGAGTTTCTCCAAAGGATCTAAGAAGGAAAATGTTAGCCATCTCTGGAGAAAGAGCTGATTAAATACATGTATGCATAGTGTGATTTTACATATATATTTTTTGTGTGTGTGTTAAATGGTGGCCTTCTTTAGTGTGGGTTGGGGAGAGAGTGAGAGAGAAAATTTGAAACTTAAAATGTAACAAAAAATTAGATTAAAAAAGATGATGAATGTGAGTTGAGAGGAAGGGGGGGTACAATGGATAGAACATTAAATCTGAATCAAGAAGGCTTGGGTTCTCTGGCTTCAGATGCTTCCTCATTGTGTAATGCTGGTCAAGTCATTTAACTACTGTTTGCCTCAGTTTTCTTCTCTGTAAAATAGGGATAATAACAGCATTTATTGCCTAGGGTTGAGTGAAAGCCAAATAAGATAGTGCTTAGCAGAATACGAGAAATATTGTATTGTTATTTAATGATTTCAGTTGTGTCCCACTCCTTGTGATCCCATTTGAGGTTTTCTTGGCAGATACTGGATATTGCCATTTTATCTCCAGCTCATTCACATAGTAGGTAGTAAGTAAATAAATTAGCTCTTATTATTGTTGGAAAAACATAGGAAAATTTGAATGAATTTATGCAGAGTGAAATAAGCTGAACTCAAAGAGTGACATATATATATATATATACAGGGTGTTGAAAATATTATTAGTAGAAAGTTGAAACCTGATTAACTAAAAAAAAAATACCAACAGTTATCCTAGAGAATGGATCAAAAGGACCATTCTCCTCATGGTGAGATACATGGAACAACAAGGACCGAATGTTGAATATATTGTCAGATTTGGCCTTTTCATCACTTGTTTAATTTTTTCCCCTAAAAATTCCTGTAATGTAAAACCAACATTCTTTAAACTTGTTTGAACAAAAGATAAAAAGAAAGAAATATGAACAATTAATGTGACTATTCCAGGCTGCTCAGGGCAAGAATTTCTTCTCCGAGATCAACTCAGAGAGGGCTTTGTTTCCCTTACAGCTCAGATCCCAGTCTGAAAATCCTACTTACCAATTACCAGCAGTGATGCCCACAGGAGTATGAGGAGAAGGTCCAAGGATGATTGGAAGGGAAATGTTCTTTCAGTAGCAAACAGATTCATTTCTGATCCTTGAAACAGAAATGTGCACATTAAGACAAAGGTTCGGAAGCAACTTTTCAGAAGAGAAGTGGCCATCTTAATTAAAAAAGGGAAGTAAAGAAATCCTCCTTCAGCTAATTATAATTTCTTCCCTTTTAATTGACATTTGTCTTCTTTATTCTCTCTTTCTAAAAAAAACAGTTTGATTTCCATATTTTCTTCATATTGTTATTTGTCAAATTTTCCAACTTTTGGCTGCCTCTCAAAATCAGCTCTTTCTGGCGCTGCATTTGGGACCAAACTGAGATCCCTTTAAATTGTATATAATTTGCTTTGTATTGCTAAAGAGATCTTCACTTTCACATATGCAAATGCTTGATGACTTTAGTGTATAATTCCCCCCCCTCCTTTGAAAAACACACAGCTGTCAGGCTATAGAAAAAGCATTTATGTGCTTCTAAACAAATCAAGTCTTCTAATTCTAAACAGAAAGTTCAAAAAGGAGTAAGGACAGTTTAGCCCCTACCTGATAAGTTAAATTAAAGACACAGAGCTACGAGAGCTGGAAAATTTTCCTCAGCTGAGCAAAGAGCCCTAGTTTGAAATGTTTGCTTTAGGTCTTAGAAGACAATACTCTTCTTCATATGATCAAAATCTATTAGAGCCTAAATGAACCGCAGAAAATAGTAAGTCCAGCTCCCGGTGATGTAATGGAAAGATCATTGACTTCTAAGCGAAGTTTCTTTTCAACTATTTAGGTCACACAGTTTGAAAAACTCTGCTTTAAGGCACCTGCAACTTGGTGGAAAACCAGAAGCTGCACCAGAAGTTAAGAGAGATACAATGTATTAGGAGTAGGGCAGGGCAAAGCAGAGGCAAAAGATGTCTTCTTCCAAGCATATGGCTAAGGAAGAAAAGATATAAGAAACATAAATAACAAGATGGAATTCAGAATGTGCCCAGTTTAATTCAACAAACTTTTATTAAGCCCTTACTCTATGTAAGAGTTCTGTTCTTTTTGTCCTGTTCCTATTATATCTAACGTAGTCATACTCAGGAATAGGGAAGCAGTGTTGTCAAGAAAGCAGCCGCTACTGGTTTTGGTGGGCAGAGTCCCATAGGTATATTTTATGCAAAAGATCTAAGCAGTCAGAAAACCCAAAGTATTAATATTTCCCTAGAGAAACAGATAACATAGGGGGAACAGAAACATTGACTCAAAGGCCTAGATCCTACCCTCAATTATATATTCAATAATAGCCTTTGTCTCACTACAGGGTTATTGAATTGTTAAATGGATGCTTCTAGTTGTAATTTATTATTTTTAAATAATATTTTAGTTTTTCTCTAATCACATGTAAAAATGATTTGATATTTTTTAAAGTTTTTTTTTGTTCCACATTCTATCCCTTCCTTCCTTCCCTTTCCCCTCCCTGATGTAGGTCATACATATCAATCATATAAAAATTTTCATATTAGTCATTTTGCACAAGAAAATTCAATCAGGAAGAAAGAAAAAGAAAGAAAGAAAAGAGGAAGAAAAAGTATGCTTCAGTCTGCATTCAAACAATATTAATTCTTTCTTTAGAGGAAGATGACATTTTTCATGATGAGTCTTTTGGGATCATGTTGGATCATTGTATTGCTGACATTGACTTTATTATTCACAATTTTTCATCATTTATTATTGATCTTATTGTATACAGTCTTTTACCAGTTCGGTTTTCTTCACTTTGTATTAGTTCATGTAAGTCCAGGTTTTTTTCTGAAATCATATTGCTTGTCATTTTTTTAAGCATATAGAATGGCTAAACAAGTTCTAGTGTTTTTTTTTTCCCTGAGGCAATTGGAGTTAAGTGATTTGCCCAGGGTCACACAACTAAGAAGTGTTAAGTGTCTGAGGCTCGATTTGAAGTCATATCCTCCTGACTTCAGGGCTGGTACTCTATCCACCATGCCACCTAGCTGCCCCACAAGTTGTAATATTAAAACAATATACCACAACTTGTTCAGCCCTTCCCCAATTGATGGACATCCCCTAAATTTCCAATTCTTGACACAAAAAGAACTGCTATAAATATTTTTGTACAAACATTTGATTTTTTTTTTTTTTGGTCTATAGAACAATATGCAGTGGATACAACCACTTTCAGGTTCTATTATGAATCAATTAGTGTCTGATATTCAACATACCATACATAGCTTCCACTTTTCCCTTTAGTGAGTTCATCCTGAAGCTTTCATCTTGTAAAGGGATTCTGTTCCTGACTTTTGGAATTTCAGAATTGTGTAAAACCTACCTTTGATTTTCAGGTAACTTTTATATTTTGTCTTCTTTCTCTATTAGAAGCTTATATCCCCAGGATAATACACCATTACCAAATAGGATTTATACCAGGAATGCAGGACTGTTTTAATATTAAGAAAACTAGGAGCACAATTTATTACATTAATAACCAAATTAACAAAAATAATATGATTATCTCAATAGATGCAGAAAAATCATTTGACAAAATCCAACACTTATTCCTATTGAAAACACTGGAGAGTATAGAAATAAATAGACTTTTCCTTAAAATGATAAGTAGCATCTATTTAAAACCATCAGCAAGTATCATATGTAATGGAAATGAAATAGAACCATTCCCAATAAGATAAGAGGTAAAACAAGATAGCCTACAATCACTAGAAATTTAGCTTTAGCAATAAGAGAAGAAAAAGAAATTAAAGGAATTAGAGTATGTAATGAGGAAACCAAATTTTCATCATTTTGCAGCACTTTTGCAGATCTTGCAAAGGTGCAAGATACAAAATAAATCCATATAAATCATCAGCATTTTTATATGTTAGCAACAAAGTCCAGCATACAAAGAGAAATTCCAGTTAAAATAACTGTAGATAATATAAAATATTGGGGAGTTTACCAAGACAAAGTCAGGAACTATATGAATACAATTACAAAACACTTTTCACACAAATAAAATCAGATCTAATCAGTTAGTTATATGAAAAAATGCTCTAAATAATTTTTGATCAGATAAATAAAATTAAGACAACTCTGAGATACTACCACATACCTTTCAGATTGGCTAAGATGACAGGAATAGACAAGGATGAATGTTGGAGGGGATGTGGGAAAACTGGGAGACTAAAACATTGTTGGTGGAGTTGTGAATGGATCTAAGCCATTCTGGAGAGCAATTTGGAACTATGTTCAAAAAGTTATCAAAGTGTGCATACCCTTTGACCCAGCAGTGTTTCTATTGGGCCTATATCCCAAAAAGATCTTAAAGGAAGGAAAGGGACCCACATGTGCAAAAATGTTTGTGGCAGCCCTTTTTGTAGTGACACTCACTGGAAAGTGAGTGGATGCCCATCAGTTGGAGAATGGCTGAGTAAGTTATGGTATATGAATGTTATGGAATATTATTGTTCTGTAAGAATGATCAGCAGGATGATTTCATAGAGACCTGGAAAGACTTATATGAACTGATGCTAAGTGAAGTGAGTAGAAGCAGGAGAACATTGTACACAGCAACAGCAAGATTGTATGATGATCAATTCTGACAGAGGTGGCTCTTTTCAACAGTGAGATGATTCAAGCTAGTTCCAATGATCTTATGATGAAGAGAGCCATCTGCAACCAGAGAGAGGACTGTGGGGATTGAGTGTGGATCACATTTTCCTCCCACCCACCCCCCCCCACCTTTTTATTGTTGTTTGCTTGCATTTTGTTTTCTTTCTCATTTTCCCCTTTTTCGTCTGATTTTTCTTGTGCAGTATGATAATTATGGAAATATGTATAGAAGCATTGCACATACTTAACATATATTGGATTACTTGCCATCTAGGGGAGGAGGTGGGGAGAAGAGAAGGAAAAAAAAATTGGAACACAAAGTTTTGCAAAGGTAAATTTTGAAAATTATCTTTGCATATGTTTGAAAAATAAAAAGCTTTAATTATTAAAAAAAAAAAAAAAGAAAATAAGCTCATGTTGCCTGGTGCACATAAGATAGTATTAACAAATGCCAGTTCCTTCTTTTTCCCTCACTCTCTCTTTCCTTCCCTCCCTCCCTTCTTTCACTTTCCTTCCTCCCTCTCTCCTTCCCTTCCTTCCTCCCTCTCTTCCTTCCTTCCTCCTTTCCTTCTTTCCTTCCTTACTTCTTTCCTTCTTTCATTCTGTCCCTCCCTTCTTCCTTTCTTCTTCTCTTGCTTTCTTCCCACTTAAAAGGCAAAAAAAATGACAAGGACACCAATAACAATGCTAAAAATAACAATTGAAAAGCTGGGTACATTTGTGTCAATGAAATAGAATTTTTAAATTGTTTTTCTTTTAAAATATTTTTTTTCAAAGAGCAAAATTTTATTTTCTATTCTTCCCATCTTTCTCTGCCAATAAAACAAACAAAAAATCCAAGCATTTGTAACACACATAGTCAAACAAAACAGATTCTTGCATCAAAATCTATACTTGTGCTTATATCGTCTTTCTGTCTCTGTCTTTGTTATAAGATTAGGCCTAGTAGCTTTGACACTAGCCTTGATGGTTTTGAGATATCATGACACTCTTCCCTTAAGGGAGGGTGTAAGCTTGTAGGACATCCCATAGGGAAATAGTGACAATAATATTTTTCACAGGTTAGTACTTTTGTGTCACCCAAATAATATATTATATGCCATCAGGTCATTGTTTTTTTCCCTGATGACAAATTCCCCTGAATACTATTTCACTTCGACCCCTGATATGTAACTTCACCAACTTAGAGGAGCCACTCAAAATCAGAGTATGAGAACCCCACACTAAGAAGACCATTTTGGACCATATATTTCCTTCTATTGAGAGCACCCTCTTCCTTCCAGGAGCTCATCTATCTATTGCAGCTGCTGAATGGACTTGTATCTCTATGCTCCCCACCTCAGCACTATCCTTGAATGAGTTATACTCCATGTTAATGAATTTGCTGAGTTATGTTTGGCTTCCCTTTTTTCTCTTTTTTTTGCTCACAACAAAACTTTTCCTTGAATTAATGCTCATTCTTTTACATGCTATTGCTAGCACCTAAACTCATTAAGGGGTTATTTTCTCCAACATTATTGGCTGGCCCATATGTCTTTCCTTAGACATAAACTGGATTCCTGAACAAGAATTTAATCTATTAACAGCCACACATTCATTGTGGGAGTATGAAAATGTGAGTACAGTTGTAGAAAGTCTGGGTCAATAGGGGAAACCTACATTCTCCCAACAGAGACTCCTTTATGGCAGAGGATTGTCTCAAAACATTCTTTCTTTCTGTATATATACACATGTGTACACACATACAAATATCTGCATTTCTGTCATTCTGCACCCTAAGTTTTTCATCTCTCTATTGGGAGATTGGTAGTATTCTTTATTATCAGTTCTCTCAAATCATAGTTGGCAATTGAGCTGATTAAATCTTCCAAAGCTGTTGCTATTGTGTAAATTGTGCTCTCTCTGCATCATGCCATGCAGATCTTCCCAGGTTTCTCTGAAACCATATCCCTTTTATTCCTTATAGTACAAAAAAACTTTTCTATGTAATCATTTGTTCAGTCCTTTCTTAATTGGTGTATATTTCTTCAGTTTTCAGTTCTTTGATAAGATTAAAAGAATTTACATGAAAGAGAACTGAAGGGGTTTAAGTTCTTTTCAAAACAGAAGATGCTATAAAAAGGATTCTGACATGAAGGGGGATGTTGGGCTTAATAGCCTTTACAATTTCTTCCATCTATAAGACCCAGGGATGATTTTAATTGAATGATACAGGTCTGATGATGTGAAACCTCTTTGGGACCTTAGCCTGGTATTATTCTTGGACCCAGAAATAATAGCTTGGGAAAATTCCTTGGAGAGAGAAGCTGAAGAACTCAGGACAGTTCAGAAAGGGCAACGATATCTTTAGGCACCACACAGACTAGACTTACTTAAACAGCTACTTTATAGAAACTTCAAGCTGAGAAAAGAGTCATTCCTATCCTTGCGGAAGCACTGATCAGTATGATCATGAGCATGCTTAGTAGAGAAGCACTTCTACTTCTCTTTTTCTAATTCACTTTCTCTGAGGAAGCAAGTACCCTTATTTGGATGCTGGTGTGGACTGTGCCTAGTCTGAATTTGTCTGATTTCTTTTTTTATCTCTATGGATCCATTCTTCATTCTGGCCCTGGGTGAGTAGGATAATTTAACACGAGTTCTCAGGGATAAGATACGGATGGAGGCCTGCAGGTTTCCCAGAAATGATATCTCTGGATATGCTGTTTGAAATGTATCTTATTGGTGAATTTCATTTTTCAAAGATCATGGTGAACAGGAGGGATACAGTAGGACTTCAGGAGAACAAAATATTAGGATCTCAAAAAGAAGGGAAGAGAATAGAATCCACAAATTATACAACAGAAAATAGAGTTTGACTTCTCTTTCTGGCAAAATTCTAGATGCTCTTATCAAAGACATCACAAAAAGGCATTAAGACCTGGTCTTGCCAGTCTAATTTTATGTCCTTTTTTGATAGGGTGACTGTGCTGGTAGATAAAGGGGATGTTAAACATATTATTTATCTAGATTTTAGCAAAACATTTGACAAAATCATAGTATTAATTGGCATTTACATAGCAGTTTGAGGTTTACAAAACAATTTTGAAAAGAAAATATAATCTCATTTGATCAGCACAAGAACTCTAGAAGATAAGTGCTATTATTAGCCTCATTTTACAGATGAGGAAAATGAGGTACACAGAGATTAAGTGATTTGTCTAGGGCAAAAAAGGGTCTGAGGCTAATTTTGGATTCAGATCTTCCTGATTTCCTGATCTAGCACTCTAATCACTGCACACTATGCTATTCTTGAAGAAAAGACTCGAATATGGGCTAAATCAAAGAGTCTTAAACTGCGATTTGCAATGCCTTATGAGATCACATAACTGAATGTTGGGGGGGGTGCATGAAATTATGATTTATTATCAGCTTTGCTCAGCATTGCAGAGAGCCAATATATACTAGCATAGGAACCATGAATATTAGAATCTTACCTAATTTTTATCCTGTCCTTTATGTCAGGGTGGCAAACTCCCCAAGGACCAGATTCATGTCTGTTTATGTACTCATCCAACCTAAGAATGGTTTTATATCACTATGAGATACATACCTCAAGGAGATCATGATAGAAAGGAAGTCTTCATGTGCACCAAAATATTTGTAGCAACACTTTAAAATTTTTTTATAATAGCTTTTTATTTTCAAAAAAAAATGCAAAGATAGTTTTCAACATTTATCCTTGTAAACCTTGAGTTCCAAATTTTTCCCCCTCCTCCCCCTCCATTCCCCCTGCCCTAGACAACAAGTAATCTAATATAGGTTAAACATGTGCAATTTGTCTAAACACATTTTCATATTTATCATGCTACACAAGAAAAATCAGATCAAAAATGAAAAAAAGTGAGAAAGGAAAAAAAAAAAACTCAAGCAAACAACAACAAAAAGGTGAAAATACTATGTTGTGATCCACATTTAGTCCCCATAGTCCTCTTTCTGTATGCAGATGGCACTCTCTATCACAATATTGATTGACCTTAATCATCTCATTGCTGAAAAGAGCCACTCTTTTTTTTAAGGAAAAAAGAACCCGAGACCAAGTAATTGACCATCATCTGAGGACCAGATAAATTGGAATACATGAACATAACAGTATCATAGATAGAAAAGCACATGTTTTGTGGAGGGAATTATTGGTGAATATTTAGGACTAGTGACTGTTTATAGGGTAGAGAGGAGTTCATTGCCAGGTAAAATAATGACAGGAGAATTCTGAAAACGGACTTGAAACTGAGTATGTGAAAAGAGACATACATTTTTGAACTTGACCAATGTGTGAATCTGTTTTGCTGGACTATTAATGTTTGCTTTGAAGATTTTGCTTATTTTTAAAAATGGTTCAACTGAGGACAAAATCAATGAGAAAGATAATAAATGCGTGTATATATATACATATATGTATGTATATATGTATATATACACACATATAATATACATATGGGTGTATGCACATGTATGTATATATACACATGTGCAAAGCAAATGCAGAGGTTTGTGTAGCGTAGCTCTGCATTGAAGCTTGAAGCAAAGAGACTGGATGAAGGACCTTTTCCACCCAGAGATATCAATATTCAGGGATATGATGAGGAAGTCTGGTTAGATTGTTTTTTATATGATGGTGCAAGGAGATTAAGAGTTTGGGATGTCATTGATTATAAGGTCATCTGTAACAGCACCAAATTAGTGGTAGAGACAATAAAAGTTGATAGGCAGAGAGAGAACTCATTGTGAATTAAGGCAGAGAGAGAGCTCATTATGAATTAAGGTGATACAGGCTAGTATAACAAAGAGTAAAATGCTTGAACTGGACCTGGATGGGAAAAATAGAAAAACAGTGTTCTAGTTGTGAAGGAGAGGGACTATTTTATTTTCTTTCTGGTGGAAACAGGCACCTGAGTTTACATGGCTTGAGGAGCAGCCTCTCATATCACAATGGATACAGAGCTAATCTAACTTAGAAAATCCTGGTTTCAAGTACTTTCTCTGACACATATTGACTGTGTTACTCTAGGCAAGACATCTAAGCTCAGAGTGCTCAGATAATTCTAAGCTGTTAAAATGTAGAACAGCTGTTGATACACATGATTGAACACCTTCTGTTCCTTCTTCACTTCTTCCCCTCTGTTATTTCTATAGATACAACTACTCTCTCTTTTTAAAAATTAATTAATTAGTTAATTGATTGATTAATTTACAAAGCATATGCCTGGGTAATTTTTCCAACACTGACTCTTGCAAAACCTTTTTATTCCAAATTTTCCCCACCTTTTCCCCCATTCCTTCCTCTAGCTGGCAGGTAGTCCAATACATGTTAAATATGTATACATATTTATACAGTTATCTTGCTGCATAAGAAAAATCAGATCAAGGAGGAAGGAAAAGAAAAACTGAGAAAGAAAACAAAATGCAAGCAAATAACAACAGTGTGAAAATGCTATGTTGTTTTCTACACTGTTACCATGGTTCTTTCTCTAGGTGTAGATGGCTTTCTTCATCACTGAACAAATGGAACCGGTTTGAATCCTCTCATTGTTGAAGAGAGCCACATCCAACAGAATTGATCATCATATATTCTTGTTGTTGCCGTGTATAATAATCTCCTAGTTCTGCTCATTTCACTTAGTTCATATAGGCCTCTTCAACCCTCTCTGAAAACATCCTGCTGGTCGTTTCTTATAGAACAATAGTATTCCATAGCATTCATATACCATAATTTATTCAGCCATTCTCCAGTTGATGGGCATCCACTCAGTTTCCAGTTTGTTGCCACTACAAAAAGGGCTGTCACAAAAATTTTTGCACATGTGGGTCCCTTTCCCTCCTTTAAGATCTCTTTGGGAAGGGAAAGGGACCTGTATGTGCCAAAATGTTTGTAGCAGCCCTGTTTGTAGTGGCCAGAAACTGGAAAATGAATGGATGCCCATCAATTGGAGAATGGCTGGGTAAATTGTGGTATATGAATGTTATGGAATATTATTGTTCTGTAAGAAATGACCAGCAGGATGAATACAGAGAGGACTGGCGAGACTTACATGAACTGATGCTAAGTGAAATGAGCAGAACCAGGAGATCATTATACACTTCGACAACGATATTGTATGAGGACATATTTTGATGGAAGTGGATTTCTTTGACAAAGAGACCTGAGTTTCAATTGATAAATGACGGACAAAAGCAGCTACACCCAAAGAAAGAACACTGGGAAACGAATGTGAACTATCTGCATTTTTGTTTTTCTTCCCGGGTTATTTATACCTTCTGAATCCAATTCTCCCTATGCAACAAGAGAACTGTTCGGTTCTGCAAACATATATTGTATCTAGGATATACTGCAACATATCCAACATATAAAGGACTACTTGCCATCTAGGGGAGGGGATGGAGGGAGGGAGGGAAAAAAAATCGGAACAGAAACGAGTGTCAATATAAAGTAATTATTAAATAAAAAATTAAAAAAAAATAGAATGCAAAAAAAAAAAAAGATCTCTTTGGGATATAATCTCAGAAAAAACACTGCTGCATCAAAGGGTATGCACAGTTTGATAACTTTTTGAGCATAGTTCCAAGCTGCTCTACAAAATGGTTTTTTCCGTTCAGTTTCACCAACAATGTATCAGTGTCCCCTCATCCCCTCCAACATTTGTCGTTATCTTTTCCTGTCATCTTAGCCAATGAAATGATGAAAGCTGAACAAAGGGAGCAATAGATATTAAAATAACATTAAGGGAAACAAAAAGAATAGTAAAAGGCAATTGAACTCTGGGCACTTTTAACAAACAGTCTTGGGTCCTTTTGGTTTTCTGCAGAGAACAGAAGATAAAATGCCCTTAATTCTTCTCAGTATAGAGGCTTGTCTTACATTATAGGAGGTCGCTGTAATGTAATCCTTACTTTGTTTAGCAATTTAACAATTTTTGTTTAACACAAGTCATCAACAAAACTTATAACAATAAAATAAGGAAGAGAACAAAATAGAGACTTTTGAATCTAATAACCATTAGTTCCAAAGAGATATTTGTATATATATATTTACATATTTATATATATGCATATACATATACACATATATCTACATATGAAAAAAATCTAAATACATAAATCTCTAAAGTGACTTAGAATTCCAAACATAAAGGTTCCTCTTTGAAAAACCCTTCCTAATCACCCTAATAAGTTTTGATCCTGATGATTTTTCTCTGTCTCTTGTTCTATCTCTTTTTCTTTTCTTTTTTTCTTTTTAATAACTTTTTATTGGTAGAACCCATGCCAGGATAATTTTTTACATTATCCCTTGCATTCACTTCTGTTCTGATTTTTCCCCTCCCTCCCTTCACCCCCTCCCCCAGATGGCAAGCAGTCCTTTACATGTTAAATAGGTGACAGTATATCCTAGATACAATATATGTGTGCAGAACCGAACAATTCTCTTGTTGCACAAGGAGAATTGGATTCAGAAGGTATAAATAACCCAGGAAGAAAAACAAGAATGCAAGCAGTTTACATTCATTTCTCAGTGTTCTTTCTTTGGGTGTAGCTGCTTCTGTCCATCCTTGATCAATTGAACTTTAGTTAGATCTCTTTGTTGAAGAAATCCACTTCCATCAGAATACATCCTCATACAGTATCATTGTTGAGGTATATAATGATCTCTTGGTTCTGCTCATTTCATTTAGCATTAGTTCATGTAAGTCTCGCCAATACTCTCTGTATTCATCCTGCTGGTCATTTCTTACAGAACAATAATATTCCGTAACATTCATATACCACAATTTACTTAACCATTCTCCAATTGATGGGCATCCATTCATTTGCCAGCTTCTAGCCACTACAAACAGGGCTGCCACAAACATTTTGGCACATACAGGTCCCTTTCCCTTCTTTAGTATCTCTTTGGAGTATAAGCCTAGTAGTAGCACTGCTGGATCAAAGGGTATGCACAGTTTGATAACTTTTTGGGCATAATTCCAAATTGCTCTCCAGAATGGCTGGATGTGTTCACAATTCCACCAATAATGTATCAGTGTCCCTGTTTTCCCACATCCCCTCCAACATTGCACATTATCTTTCCCTGTCATTCTAGCCAATCTGACAGGTATGTAGTGGTATCTCAGAGTTGTCTTAATTTGCATTTTTCTGATTAATAATGATTTGGAGCATATTTTCATATGGCTAAAAATAGTTTTAATTTCTTCATCTGAGAATTGTCTGTTCATATCCATTGACCATTTATCAATTGGAGAACGGCTTGATTAAGAAATCAATTATAAATTAGAGTCAATTCTCTATATATTTTGGAAATGAGACCTTTATCAGAACCTTTGACTGTAAAAATGTTTTCCCAGTTTATTGTTTCCCTTCTAATCTTGTCTGCATTTGTTTTGTTTGTACAAAAACTTTTCAATTTGATATAATCAAAATTTTCTATTTTGTAGTCAATAGTGATCTCTAGTTCTTCTTTGGTCATAAATTCTTTTCTCTTCCACAGGTCTGAGAAAACTATCCTTTGCTCTTCCAATTTATTTATAATCTCATTCTTTATGCCTAGGTCATGAACCCATTTTTGACCTTATCTCAGTGTACGGTATTAAATGTGGGTCAATATCTAGTTTCTGCCATACTAATTTCCAATTTTCCCAGCAATTTTTGTCAAATAATGCATTCTTATCCCAGAAACTGGGGTTTTTGGATTTGTCAAACACTAGATTATTAAAGTTATTGACTGTTTTGTCCTTTGAATCTAACCTATTCCACTGATCAACTAGTCTTTTTCTTAGCCAATACCAGATGGTTTTTAGTAACCATTGCTTTATAATATAAATTTAGATCTGGTACAGCTAGGCCACCTTCATTTGATTTTTTTTTTCATTAATTCCCTTGAAATTCTTGACCTTTTGTTTTTCCATATGAACTATGTTGTTATTTTTTCTAGATCATCAAAATAGTTTTTTGGGAGTCTGATTGGTATAGCACTAAATAAATAGATTAGTTTAGGTAGTATTGTCATCTTTATTATATTTGCTTGCCCAATCCAAGAGCATTTAACATTTTTCCAGTTGGTTAGATCAGACTTAATTTGTGTGGAAAGTGTTTTGTAGTTTTAAACATAAAGTTTCTGATTTTCCCTTGGCAAATAGATTCCTAAATATTTTATACAATCAGTAGTTACTTTAAGTGGAATTTCTCTTTGTAACTCCAACTGTTGGGTTTTGTTAGTGATATATAAGAATGCTGATGACTCATGTGGGTTTATTTTGTACCCTGCAACTTTGCTAAAGGTGTGGATTGTTTCTAATAAGTATACCATCATATCATCAGCAAAGAGTGATAATTTGGTTTTCTCATTGCCTATTCTTATTCCTTTAATCTCTTTCTCAACTCTTATTGCCAAAGTTAGCATTTCTAATACAATATTAAATAGTAACGGTGATAGTGGGTAACCTTGTTTCACTCCTGATCTTACTGGGAATGATTGCAATTTGTCCCTGTTACCTATGATGCTTACTGCTGGTTTTAAATAGATGCTACTGATTATTTTAAGGAAAAGTCCATTTATTCCTATACTCTCAAGTGCTTTTAATAGGAATGGGTGTTGGATTTTATTAAATGCTTTTTCTGCATCTATTGAGATGATCATATGGTTTTTGTTAATTTGATTATTAATATGGCCAATTATACTGATAGTTTTCCTAATATTGAACCAGCCCTGCATTCCTGGTATAAATCCTACTTGATCATGGTGTATTATCATGGGGGTGCTTTTCTGTAGTCTTTTTGCTAATATCTTATTTAAGATCTTAGCATCAATATTCATTAGGGAGATTGGTCTATAATTTTCTTTCTCTGTTTTCAACCTACCTGGTTTAGGCATCAGTACCATGTCTGTGTCATAAAAGGAATTTGGTAAGACTCCTTCATTCCCTATTTTTTCAAATAGTTTATAAAGCATTGGGGTAATTGTTCTTTGAATGTTTGGTAGAATTCACATGTAAATCCATTTAGTCCTGGGGATTTTTTTTAGGGAGTCGATTAATAGCTTGTTTTATTTCTTTTTCTGAAATGGGACTATTTAAGCAATTTACTTCCTCCTCTGATAATCTGGGGAGCCTATATTTTTGGTGGTAGTCATCCATTTCGCTTAGGTTATCAAATTTATTGGCATAAAGTTGGGCAAAGTAACCCCTTATTATTTCTTTAGTTTCCTCTTCATTGGTGGAAAGTTCTCTCTTTTCATTTTTAAGACTACTAATTTGATTTTCCCCTCTCCTTTTTCTAATCAGATTTACCAAAGGTTTATCAATTTTATTGTTTTTTTCATAAAACCAACTCTTAGCTTTATTTATTAGTTCAATAGTTTTTTTTTTTACTTTCTATATTATTAATTTCTCCTTTTAATTTTAGAATTTCAAGTTTAGTAATTGATTGGGGTTTTTAATTTGGTCTTTTTCTAGCCTTTTAAGTTGCAAGCCCAATTCATTGATCTTCTCTTTCTCTATTTTATTCAAGTAAGCCTCTAAGGATATAAAATTTCCCCTTATTACTGCTTTGACTGCATCCCACAAATTTTGGTATGATGTCTCATCATTGTCATTATCTTGAGTGCAATTATTAATTGTGTCTATAATTTGGTGACTTACCCAATCATTGTTTAAGATGAGATTATTTAATTTCCAGTTACTTTTTGGTCTATTTTTTTGTTGAATGTTGTTTTTATTGCATTGTGATCTGAAAAGGAAGCATTTACTATTTTTGCCTTTCTGCATTTAATTTTGAGGTCTTTATGTCCTAATATATGGTCAATTTTTGTGTAGGTTCCATGAACTGCTGAGAAGAAAATATATTCCTTTCTGTCACCATTCAGTTTTCTCCAGAGATCTATCATAACTAATTTTTCTAATATTCTATTTACCTCTTTAATTTCTTTTTTATTTGTTTTGTGATTTGATTTATCTAAATCTGAGAGTGCAAGATTGAAATCTCCCGCTATTATAGTTTTGCTGTCTATTTCTTCTTGCAACTTTCTTAACTTCTCCTTTAGGAAGTTAGATGCTATACTGCTTGGTGCATACATGTTTAATACTGATATTGCTTCATTGTCTATAGTACCCTTTAGCAAGATATAGTTTCCTTCCTTATCTCTTTTAATTAGATCAATTTTTGCTTTTGCTTGACCTGAGATAAGGATGGCTACCCCTGATTTTTTGACTTCACCTGAAGAATAATAGATTCTGTTCCAGCCTTTTCCCTTTACTCTGTATGTGTCTCCCAGTTTTAAATGTATTTCCTATAAACAACATATTGTAGGGTCCTGACTTTTGATCCAGTCTGCTATCCACCTCCTCTTTATGGGAGAGTTCATCCCATTCATATTTACAGTTAAAATTACTAAATCTGTATTTCCTGACATCCTAATATCCCCAGATTATGTTTTTCTTTTTTTTTTTTTTGCCCTCCTTCCCCCCTTTCCTAGTATTAAACTTATTGGTCCCATTTGTGTCACGCAGCTCTCCCTCTTTAATATCCCTCTCTCCTCCCTTTGAATCCCTTCCCCTTTCTTGTACCCTTCCCTTATTACTCTTTTTCCTTTTTCCTTTTCCTCTCCCACTTTTTAATGAGGTGAGAGAAGATTCTCTATAAAACAAATATGTCAATTATTTCCTCTTTGAGCCAACTCTGATGAGAATAGGATTCACACAATGTTCCTCACCCTCTCTAAGTTCCCTCAGATATAATAGGTTTCCTTTGCCTCATTGTTGCATGTAGTTTCCCTCTTTATATCTCCCCTTTTCCCTTGTTCTGACACTATCCGCTTTCCATTTCTACTTCTTTTTTAATGTTATATCAGTAAAATCAAATTATACATGTGGTTTTTATGTATATCCACAACAGAAATACAGTTCTCAAGAGTTCCTTTTACCTTTTTCTACTTCTTTTGAGTTCTGTTGTTGGAGATCAAATTTTTTGTTTAAGTCTGGTTTTTTCCTTAGAAACAAATGGAATTCCTCTGTTTCATTAAATGTCCATCTTCTTCCATGGAAAAAAATGCTCAGCTTAGCTGGGTAGTTTATTCGTGCCTGCATTCTAAGTTCTTTTGACTTTCAGAATATCAGATTTCAGGCCCTTCGATCCTTTAATGTTGAGGCAGCCAGATCTTGCGTGACCCTTATTGTGGCACCTCGGTATTTGAACTATTTTTTTTCTGGCTGCTTGTAAAATTTTTTCTTTAGTCTGAAAATTCTGAAGTTTGGCCACAATATTCCTCAGAGTCTTTATTTTAGGGTCTTTTTCAGAAGGTGTTCGATGAATTCTTTCAACGCCTAATTTCCCTTCCGGTTCTATTACTTCTGGGCAGTTCTCTTTGATGATTTCCTGTAAAATAGTATTTAGGCTCTTTTTTTTTCATCATAATTTTCGGGTAGTCCAATGATCTTCAGGTTATTTCTCCTAGATCTATTTTCCCGGTCTGTTGTTTTTCCAAGTAAATATTTGACATTTTTTCCAGTCTTTCATTTTTTTGGTTTTGCTTGACTGATTCTTGATGTCTCAATGAATCAGTCATTTCTATTTGTTCAGTTCTGATTTTTAGTGAGTTATTTTCTTCATTAGCTTTTTTTTACTTCTTTTTGTATATGGCCAATTGAGTTTTTAAATGAGTCATTTTGCTCTATGGAATTTTTTTCCATTTCACTAATTTTTTTTTTTTTTTTTTTTTTTTTTTTTAGTGAGTTATTTTCTTTTTCCAATTCACAAATTCTGTTTCCCTGAACTTCTTGGGAGTTTTTTACCTTTTCCAATTCACATTTCAGGAATTTGTTTTCTTTTTCCACTTTATCAAATTTTTCTTTTAATGAGTTATATATCTTTTCTGTACTCTCTTACACAGCTTCTCTTTCCTTTCCCCATTTTTCTTCTAGTTCTCTTTTAAGGTTTTTAATAGTCTCTTCTAGGAGAACCTTTTGTATTGGAGACCAACAGTTGTCTGGAGACTGTCTGCTATTAGTCTCTTCAGGGTTGAAAAGCGGTTCTCTTTCTGTATAGAAACTATCAATCATTCTTTTGATTTTTTTACTCATTTTGTTAAAGCCTGTAAGGTCTTCCTTCAGGGCCAGGAGGTTACCAGCTTCCTCTGCAGAGCAGTGATAGGTGTATGGACGGGTAGCTGTCCTGCCAACCGGCTACAAAAAGCAGCGAGGTACTGGAGTGCTCTGGGAAAGAGTTCCCCACCCTGGAGTAACTCAGGCCTGCAGGGCCGAGCTGGGAAAATGCCCTGCAAAGAACCCCCATTGTGTGAGATAACGACTGCCCTGGGGCTAGATGCTGAGCAGTGAGAGTTTCACTATCCCAAGCCAAAGCCCACCCTGGGGATATGGGTATTAGCAGTTAAGCAGTGAATGGATTTGCAGGGACCAGAAATGTCTATGCCCCAGGAAGCACAGCCTCCTGGGGAAGTTCTATTGCTCCAGGCCAAGCCCCCGACTGTGCCAATTAGAGGCTGCCCAGGCTGTGCCCCCCTGCTGTGCAGATTTAGAACTGCCCCCGCAAAAGCCCCGAACTGCAGGATGTGGCTGCAGGGCTGCATTAAGTCTGCCTGAGTCATTTCCGGTTTTGGGTGATTAGGGATAGATCTTGTTAGTTTCTGGCATTTTTTAGAATACCCTCTGTTTTAGGCTTTAATTTCTCTGCCAGTTTACTGCTTTGTAATTAAAGCAGAGCAGTTAGCCTATAGCAGAGTCGTCTCTATAATTTCTCTAGCCACAGAGATCACCCCCGCCCCTGGTCTGCTCAGAATGCTAGTCTCTAACTCCCTGCACTAAGTCTGCTTCTGGCCCCTCAGAACAAACCTTTCCTGGTGATCTTCCAGATTGACTTTAGCTGGTAAGTTGTAGTGCTTCTAATCTTCATGAATTTAAGCAGTGAAGAGCTATTTTTGAGGCTGAATTAAATAATTGGTTATGAGGGGAATGAGAGGAGCTTAGAAAGTCACATGTGCCTTCTCTGTCATCTTGGCTCCCTGTCTCTTTTTCTTTATAATGTTGTCATTTTATAAATTATTCTCTTACTTCTGCTCGTTTCATTCTGATCAACAAATCAATCAATAAACATTTATTAATCATGTATGATATGCCAGATACTGTGCTAATCATTAGGAATACCAAAAGAGGTAAAAAAAAAAAATCAGTTCCTGCCCTCAAGGACCTTACAATGTAATGGGGTGGTGACAACATGTGTACAAATATATGTAAAGCAAGCTATATACAGAATAAATAGGAAATGATTAACAGAGGGAAGGCTTTATAATTAAGATAGATTAGATCAGGATTAGCTCATAGAGGCCTTCTGAGTTTCCTTCAACATTCCTTATGGCAAAATTATATCCTATTACGTCATATATCATCACTACTTAACCATTTCCCAATAGGTAAGCACCCTTTTAGTTTGTGGGGTTTTCTTTTTTTTCTTTTTTTTCTTTTTTTTTTGTGCTACTACAAAAGAACTGCTATAAATATATATTTTTGGATAATATGAATCCTCCTCTTTCTTAGATCTTTAGGTATAGGTTTAATCAGTGGAATTATTAGATCAAAGAGTTTAGATGTTTAATAATATGTTTTGTGGCTCATTATTCTGTATCTTCTAATATTGGATCTGAGTAGTTGGTAAGAAGTGAGAGGGCATAAAGACACTTGACCTATCTATTTATTCATTTCTTGTCCATTGTGAAAGAAGCTAAGTATTATGGGATAATACTATGACTACTATGCTAAGATAAACAACATATAGCCTTTCCCTCTAGGTATGAGAATACAGAATGCAAGACAAGACAGAAAATTCTGTAATACAGACTATGGAATCTTGAGGAGGGAAAAACTACTTATAGCAGAGATGATGAAGTTGTTGTTTGTCCTTTCTTATTTGTTCTTTTTTTGTGCCCAGTTGGGACCCCAGAATGGCAGCTACTACTACCTATAGGTTGTTGTTTGTCCTTTCTTCATGATGAGGACCATGACATCAGGAAGGTAATGCCATGACTTGCAAATGAATTGAATTTATGTGAGGGAAAACTTTGCAGAGTCACCAGCCTTACTCTCTCCTCCAGAGCCCTGTGGGTTCTTTGTATAAAGGCATATAAATTTTGATTTCTAAAACCTCACAAGATATTTTGGGTTTTAAAATTAGATTTCTTTTTAAGGATCATGTCTTAAACCAAAGTCACCCTGGCTCTCATTGGCCAACAATAGGTCCTAACTCATGTATCACTTAGTCATTGTTTTGGACCCTGATAGCTTTCAGTGAGTGTAAGTAGCAATTCTTTCTGTTTTGGTCAAAAACCTTCAGGTGTTCCCTTCCCAGATAAAATTTTTTTGAGGGGGAGTAGCTAAAAGAGGTCATTCTTTGCCTCATTTCTTACCTAAACGTAATTACTGAATGGGTTTTGCCTCAGTCAAACTGAGACCCGTTAAAGACCTTAACTCAGAGATTCCTATTACTTCCAGGACTATCTTCCTGATCTATGTCTTGTCACTGGGTCCATATGACTCTGGAAGAAAAAGTAAGAATGGTAATTGTTCACAGACAGCCCTCATTTAAATACAATTTACTTTTAAGTCATGGCATCACTTTCCTGATGACATGGTCCTCTTAGAGAAGAAAAAACAGACAACAACCTATGAGCAGTAGAGATGTCCCTCTGGAGACCCAACTGGACAATTCCAGTGGGGCAATACAGCTCCTTTTCTCCCTCCCTCTCTCCTTTCCTTCCTTCCTTCCTTCCTTCCTTCCTTCCTTCCTTCCTTCCTTCCTTCCTTCCTTCCTTCCTTCCTTCCTTCCTTCTTGTAGAGGGCTCAAACTATTGGGTTGATGCACTGAAGTCGGGACTGCTAGGTGCTTGAGGCTAACTACTGATTGGACAATACTCTATGGGCATATGCTTGGAAAATGGTCCTTTTCACTATCTGTACTGGTTGAATGATTGGTGTATAGAGGATTGTAGGAGGGACTAGGGGGTGGAGAAAAGCTAACCAGGGGGCGGTAGATGAGGAAGGAGGCAGTCGGGGAGATTCTGCTTCCATCCTGTTCAATCCTGCGTCTGGGGACCAAGAATAAAGATTAAGGACTTTTATTTATCCTGACTCCGGCTGATTCTAGGATGTCCTGGGTATTAGCACATCATTACACCTTCCTTCCTTCCTTCCTTCCTTCCTTCCTTCCTTCCTTCCTTCCTTCCTTCCTTCCTTCCTTCCTTCCTTCCTTCCTTCTTTTCTTCCTTTCTTCCTTCTCTCTCTCTCCCTTCTTCCTTCTCTCCATCCCTCAGTCTGCACAGGAAATCTTATCCTTACCTATAGGTGCTCTGCAAAATATAAATTTTGATTGTTGAAATCTTGAATGCCATCTTGGGGTTTATGGGTTAGATGTCTTTCTTAAGATGTCTATCTTAAACCCAAATCCCTTTGACTCTCATACCTTAGTCAAAAATAAGTCCCAATTCAAGCCTCATTAGGTCATTATTCAAGCCCTGGTGGTTCAGAGTTAGTGTAAATAACAATAGGGGTAATGAGGAAAGGCTTTTTGACAGAAGAAGTATTTTCTTGGAAAATCAGTAGGATTTTGATAAGCAATGACTGAGAATAAGGCATGGCTTTAGAGGCCATAAAGAAAACATGTCCAAAGACAGGAAGGAAGAATGCCTACAGAATAAAGGGAGAATTGAAGGGACTAATATTCCATGCAATTTTAACCATTGATAGTCTTGGATATTTCAGAGGCCCTATTGGTACTTTCAAGTGAGGAAGGCACTTACAGTGAGTTGAGAGCAGTCTATGGTCTTGCTTCCCCTGCTTTTTTCCTCTATCCCAACTGTTTAGATTAATTTAATTAAAATTAACAAGTGTTTTACAGGCAGGCAGTGGACAGAGCACTGGGTCTGATGGCAAGAAGATCTGAGTTCAAATCCTGTATCAGACATTTGCTAACTGTGTAATCTTGGGCATGTCACTTAGCCCCTATCTGCCTCATCTGTAAAATGGGGACACACAAGAAAACCCCACAGACAGTATTCATGGAGTCACAGAGTTGGACATGACTAAACAAAAACAGCAACAATATTATATGTCAACCCTCTATTCAATGCTAGAAGCACGAAAGTGAAAAAGTGTTCACTCATTTAATGGTGCTTTTAAGCAACATATACATAGAAAATTAAATATAAAAGACAAAATAATTTTGGGCAAAAGAGCACTAAAAAGTATGCATATGTGATAAGAATAAGCTTTTTCTCTGTGTGTGTGTGACCAGAATCAATTTCCTGTGGAAGGTTGTAACTGTCATTGTTGTTTGTCCTTCATTCTCAAAGACTTTAGAGAGGTAATGCCATGAGAGATAAGTGAATTTCATTTAAATGAGAGAGGGTATTGCAAAATCACCAGTTTAATTTTCTCCTCTGGGTGAAACTAGATCAGGATTACAAGAGATGATCCTTACCTCAGATTATGATTATCTTGAGTTCCAAAGCTAATTCTCATTGAATGATCTCAACATTTCTATGGTCTATATAAAGTAATAAACAAACAAACTCTGAACATATTTGGTAGCAGAAAATGGCAAATACTGAGCCCTATGGTCCCTTGTGAATATAGAAAGTAATCAGAAAGAAGCCAGAAGACCCAGATTTTAGAAAAAGCTTGAAATTAGTATGTGAGAATAGATAGGTGAGCTATGTTTGAAAAAATCTGTTCCTAAGTCATGTGAAGCAATCCCCTTTCTATCATTTATATATTAATTTTGAATGTTGGAACAGCATATATCTTTCCTTTTTTTCCTTTTTCCATCTGTTACTCAGCTCTTTCATCAAAACCCATGATTTTTATCAATCCTCCATGGACCACTTTCTTCAAAGGGGAAAAGGTGCTTCTGACATGCAATGGATCAAATTTCTATGCACCAGGAAAGACAAAATGGTACCACAAGGGGGAAATGCTCCAAGAAACTTCTGGAAACAACATAAGGGTTAATAGTTCTGGAACATATAAATGTACGACTAACAATTCACGCCTTAGTGACTCTGTAACCTTGATCTTTTCTCCAGGTAAGAAAAGAGATGAATTAAAAAACATTAAAATGGTTTCACTTTATTTTTCTCTTCCTGGGAATCCCAGGACTCAGAGCCCATAACTCAGTTCTTCTTCAAGTCTAGAAGTCAAGGCCTTGTTACCTCCAGTTCTAGCTTCAGTTTAGGACCAGAAATTTAAATGGCTTAATAGCCTGAGTGATTGTGAGGATATTGTCACTTTTGACAATAAAATGGAAGTTGAGAAGAGGGAAAGGTTTGGGAGGGGAACTAACTGGTTCTATTTTGGACATGTTGAGCATCAGTTGAATTTTTTCACCTGGGAAAAAAATCAGGATGTAGGGAGGATGGCAAGAGTAATCTAACCAAGATTCTAGTCTTGTCCAAGGAGAAGGAACAGCTCATTGTTTAGAAAATCTTGAGTGTATCTCTATGGGACTTGGGAAAGGGGAGGGTATCATTAAATATATTACCATTTAGGGTAACATGACTTTTATATGCTCTGGAAAACTTTAAAAAAGTGTGATTTGTTTTATTGCAGTGGTCTGGAACTAGTAACTCTGAGGTATAAGTCTGTATATTCTTAAGTATCAGATATCACCAGATCATTTTTATTTTAATTTGGTCAAAAAAGATAAGAATAATGAGATAATAGTGATATTAATGATGATGATGATGTCAATAATGATGGTATCTTCCATTTTATATAGTTGTTTAGTTGGCTTTCAAGTCAGGAGAATAGCATTCAAGTTTCCCTTTTGATAAATACTGGCTGTATAACATTGCTAAATCACTTTACTTTTCAGGGCTTAGACATGGCTTTAAAAAGCTAACTTTAGAGAGAGTGCTGATGTTTGATAAAGGGAATTTCCTCAAGTGGGCATTCTTATACCAATGAAAATCAGAGGTCCAGCCTTTAATCTTAAATATTTTGCCTCATTTGATCTTCATATAAAATCAATGAAATGGGTATTATTATCATCTTTATTTTACCAATATGGAAATGAAGGCTCAGAGAAATTAAATGAATTTCCAAAAGACACAGCTAATATCTGAAGCAGCATTTGAACCCAGTTCTGCTTAACTCAAATTTCAGTTATATATTCACTAAGCCACTCTGATTCTAAGTAGAACACTTTTTCTCCTTCTCCACAAATCCAAAATTTTGAATCTGCCCTTTATAGGCTCAACAATGTTGACAGACATTATTTGAGAGAAATCATCTCACTTTGAAGAGGAGGGAAATTGTCTCATGGAATTAATCTTAATTAATCTAAGCAAACAGGAAACAGGGCTACCCACGCAAGCCCTGAACATCCTGATGAAGCTTCACACTAAGGATTTCCTGGTCCTCCTCATCTCTGCATTGCACTCAGTAGATAATGGTCTACTGAGTGCAGAGAAGTCCATATCATCATTGATTCTGCAGGATGGCCTTTGTTATAAATGAATGAATATATTAAAGCTCAAAAGGTTTAGAGATAATTAAGTAACTAATGAATGTGGGTATGTCTTACAGTTCTTTTGATCATGCGGATTCCATACCCTGTATTTGAAGGAGACAGTCTGATTCTTCGGTGCCAGGAAAAAGATAACAATACTTTGACCCAGGTGACATACTACAAGAATAAAAAAAAAATTTCTGCTTTTAATCAAAACTCATATGTCTTTATCCCACAAGCAAGATTAAATGATAGGGGTCAATATTCCTGTACGGCATTCAAACATAAATCATGGAAGATTATTTCAAATGAAGCGGTTCTCTACATCCAGGGTATGATTGACATTATTATGGGGAAGGGAATAAGGATAGTCAGTGGCAGGATTACTGATTGGGTAGAGTGGGATGGGCAAGACAAAGGAACATCTTATGGACTGACCATTAATGGAAACAGACTGGGCCATTAATTCCCTTCTCTAGGAAGTTGGAAAAGCAGGAGTTAAAGCAACTAGGGGAAGAGAAAACAGGATTGTGGAGGTGATTGTGGATGGGTATGTCTCTTTCTCTGGCTAAGAATCAGCAGGTGTTAAAAAAAAAAAGTTCACTTTTTTTTGGTCTCTTCTTTCTAGAGCTGTTTTCACATCCAGTTCTGCAAACAACAGATTCCCAGCCCATAGAGGGGAGTGCGGTGACTCTGAGGTGTGAAATCCGGATCCCTCCACAGAAATCAAATATCCAACTTCTCTTCTCCTTCTTCAGAGAACCTGGAATCATGCTATTGGGCCAGTCTAGAGCTGGAGAGTTCCAGATCTCAAAATTCTGGAGGGAAGACTCAGGGTCTTACTGGTGTGAGGTAGAAACTGTGTATCCTCGGGTTTACAAACAAAGTCACCCGATAATGATGAGTGCAAGAAGTAAGTGTGAGGGAGAGAGATCTGGAATTAAGAAAAGGGAGGCTGAGTAAATGGTATCACTTTTGGCATTAAATCACATTTTATATGATTTTTCCTGTCCATAGTATAGGAATGAGACTCTTACTAGAGAGATAGGGCTCTGCTGCTTAAGTAGAGCATTAGGATTGGATTGAAAACCATAAGAATCCAAGGCAATGGATGCATATTGCTTCTGGAGGTGGAAGCAATGTTTACAATGTCTCAAAGACACATTCTTCCCTAACATATATGTGTGTGTGTGTGTGTGTGTGTGTGTGTGTGTGTGTGTGGGGGTATGGGTGTGATGAGAGGGAGAGAGGCATATTCTAAACTGAGATATTCAGATGAGCAAAATTCCAGAATGGTAGGTCGATGGAGTAGGACATTTAGGAAAGGGACATCCATTATAATGAGAATAAACATATGAAACACATCATGATAAGCACTGGGAATACAAAAAGGAATAAATAATGTAATTTCTTTCTCCACAATATATTTACAATCTAGTTGGGAAGTTATTTTTAAAAAGGAGCATATGCTAAAGGTGGAGTATATGCTAAGGATCAAGTCAATATGGAAATAAGTGAGTTCAACATTCAGCAAGCATTTATTAAATATCTCTGCCTATCAAGATATCACTGAGAGCTAGAAGAGGAGTAGAGGAGAAGCTTGGCTCAATATATGGCCAATCTCAATGCTTCGAAAATAGTAGAGGAAAATCTGTTGGAGGAACTAGTTTTCCATGTAGAAGTCCAATCCTATTTAATATTGGACAATTGATGCCATTGGCATTAGATTAGAAAGTTAGCTAGTTAGAAAGTTCATAAAACTTGATTAAAGAGGAGGGAGGATATTGTTTCCTTCCTAAGAGTAGTTTGGAATTATTTTCAATTTTCATTCTTCAACATCTGGCCCTGAAACATTTCCTATTTCATGTACTCTGACCTTTTATTTCAGCACTTCAAATGTTTGTTTTTCCTAACCCCAAATCCCCTATAGAAGATTACCTCACAAGTCATATATTCACCCAGGAATCCCCATCACTGGAGTTCATATAGAAGTGCAACCTCATGGAGGGCATGTGATAGGAGGGCAGAAGCTGGTTCTTCTTTGCTCAGTAGCTGAAGGCTCAGGAACTATTACATTCTCCTGGCACAAAGAAGGCACAGAAGCCATTCTGGAGAAGAAGATTCAGCACTCTTTGGTAGCAGAGTTCACAATTTCTGCTGTGAGGGAGAATGATTCTGGGAAATACTATTGCACAGCTGACAACAATAGCAGCCTTATTCCCAGTCATTCTGTGAGCATTACTGTAAAAAGTAAGTTTACTTCTATTCCTCTCCTCTTCTCTTGTCTCCTTTCATTTCCTCTCCTCTCTTCTCTTCTCATGGCTTTCTCCCTCTCTCCCTCTTTCTTTCTTTGTTTTCTTTTTTTCTTTCCCTCTCTCCTTCCCTCCCTCCTTCCCTCCTTCTCTCCCTCCTTTTCTTTCCTTCTTTCCTTCCTTCCTTCCTTCCTTCCTTCCTTCCTTCCTTCCTTCCTTCCTTCCTTCCTTCCTTCCTTCCTTCCTTCCTTTTTTCCTTGGTAATTACAAATACAGAAAATAACTTACAAAACTTCAACTTATGGGAGAAAAAGTTTGTTTAGCAGTCCCTTAGTCAAGCTCATTCTTGGTCCAGAGCCATCCTTGTTCTTCCAAAAGTTTCCATTTTCCTTCCTCCTTCCCTGTCTACTCCCAGTCCAAGTTGGGCTCGCACTAAACTCTCCTGTCCATCTTTTTGTTCTAGGTCTCCACTCCTCTTTCTGTCCAGATTGAATTTTTTTTCCAATATTCTGAATTTCTTTATTCCCAAGAGATAAGCTGAAAATGAAGAGATTCTAAGAAAAGAAATACAGATTGGATAATGTTTTTCCAAGATTTGCTATCTCTAAAGTTCACATAGAAACCTATTACCTTAAGGACTAAGCCATAGCAGGACAGAAAGAGGAAACACTGAGTCATATTCATCAGGCACAGAGAGAACACTGGAGAAATCTGGGGGGGGGGGGGGATGGAGGGGAAGAGGGTGTTTACTGAAAGCAGATTTTGAATTGTTATGAAGGAAGGTGATGGCAGCAAAGTGAACTGACTTTCTTGTTTTCTCAATCAATCCTCCTTTTCCCTGCATTACTTGAGATGGCAATCTAATCTTCTGCTCTTAGATTTTTCATCTGATGATTTTAAATCCCTAAATTGATTTTTTTGATCTTCTGTAGATTCACTTGAAGATATCTTTGGGACACTTCCAATGGCAGTCAGGACAGCAGAGATAACAAGGACCTTATCCCTTCTTCAATTTCTATTTGATACTTAAGAAGCCCAAGAGACTCTTCTATGTCCTGTTTTTTAGATTTGCTGTTTCACTTTTTTTGCCAGTCCAAATGAAGCAATAGGTTTTTTGCCCCAGGAAATTCTAGGCCCTGGGTTGCCCTTCTCTAAGATTCATACTTTGCTCTGTGCCTACAGGGAATGGAAGGGGCTCACTTATAGCAGTAATCACCGTAGCTCTGGGCAGTGTTCTTGGTTTTATTGCTGTTGCTCTTCTGGTTTACTTCAAGCATCAAAGGAAATCAGGTTTGTTGTCCTCTGTTATTTCATCTTTGTGACAGCTAGAGAAAGTGTGGTAACTACTGGACTAGAGTCAGTAGCCCTGGGTTTAAGTACCAGCTCTGACACTTACAAGTTCCCCATATCAATGAAAGCATTGGATCAGTCTTTAGACTAGAGATGAAAGGTGCAGAAAAGTATCCCGACTCCAAATCCTAGCTCCTTTACATTGGAGCCGCGCCAACTCCTTACAATGTAGTGCCCTTACCATTTAACAAATTAGTACCCCTGGAGGTGGTTGGTAGCACATTCGCCAGATTGCTGGGCCTGGAGTCAGGAAGGCATGAGTTCAAAACCAGCGTTAGACACTTAAATATGACCTTAGGCAAGTTACACGCACAAATAATATTTGTAAATACCTGGTCCACAGTAGTAGATTCCAAATAAATATTCCTTTTCTTTCTTTCTTTCTTTCTTTCTTTCTTTCTTTCTTTCTTTCTTTCTTTCTTTCTTTCTTTCTTTCTTTCTTTCTTTCTCTTTCTTTCTTTCTTTCTTTCTTTCTTTCTTCTTTCTTTCTTTCTTTCTTTCTTTTCTTTCTTTCTTTCTCTTTCTTTCTTTCTTTCTTTCTTTCTTTCTTTCTTTTCTTTCTTTCTTTTTCTTTCTTTCTTTCTTTCTTTCTTTCTTTCTTTTTCTTTCTTTCTTTCTTTCTTTCTTTCTTTCTTTCTTTCTTTCTTTCTTTCTTTTTCTTTCTTTCTTCCTTCCTCTCTTCCTCCCTCTCTTCCTCCCTCCCTCCCTCTCTTCCTTCCTTCCTTCCTTCCTTCCTTCCTTCCTTCCTTTTTTACCCTTTTCTTTTCTTTTCCTTTCCCTTCTCTTCTCTTCTTTTTTGGTAAAGGAAAGGAGAAAAAGCATTTATCTAGTACCTACTATTTGCCAAGCTTAGCGCTAAGTAGTTGGCAAACTCATTTAATCCTCACAATAACCCCCAAAGGCAGGACTTTGAGAGTGCTATTGTGTCCATTATATACTTGAGAAAACTAAGACAAGCAGTTATGTGACTTGCCCAGAGTCACACATCTAGTAAATGTCGATTTGCATTTGGGTTTTCCTGGCTTCAGAGCAGGCACTCTATCTACTGTGTACCTAGCTGCCTTTTCAATCCCTTGGTGTTTCTGTGATAATTAACACATGTTCCTCTTTGAAGGCCTCACCTTCCCTTCAATAACTTGTAATTAAGTTTGAACTTTCCCCTTTTTTGTAATGTGATCATTTAAAAGAATATTACAAATGGAAAATAGCTAGTCCAGTACCCCCTTCTTCATTTGACAAACGAGAAGACTGAAAGCCAGAAAAGTTATTTACCTAAGACCCCATTCAGTCTTGAGGGTTGGCTCTTCTGATATGAAGTCCAGCAAGCTCCACTTCTGTTATTCTGTGCTAAAAAAATCTTAACATAGACTGAAAGATTACATGCTAAATAACCCAATTTTCCAATGAGAAATTTTTCTTATAAATTTAAATGCAAATTATGAAAAATACAAATTTAACTAGGACATTGTTGTTGTTTTTGAATATTGATAATATTATAAAGAATTAATTTCATTATCCTGTGGTCAGTTAAGCAACAAGAGTCTTCTCAAAGGGAAGAGTCCTCAGTCCAGGAGCTATTTTTAGAGATCTTGACATCTGGGGAGTGTGGTGACCTCTGCCTCAAGGTGTGAAAGAATAGTTTTGCATCTTAAAAGATTGTACTAAAATAGCTCAGTCATTTCTGGGAACTTCTGTTTGTTCTTCAGGGTTAATTTCACTTCCTCAATATAGGTATATTTTCCAAGAATTTATGAGAAATTAGCATCTACTTTGGGAACTAAAGTTAAATGAGTAATACAGGCAACTTAATAGATTTTTGTGAGGAAGGAGGAAACTGCAAATTGTTGGACAAGTTGTGATAACATAATTAAGAAGATGTGTGTTTGGTTATCTACTGTTGACACTTTTATGGTTCAAAGAAGTCATAGATGGCATGTTTGTCAAATTGCAAATGACAAGATACCAAGGTGGAATACTTAACATATTGGATAAGAGAGCTCATGACAGGGTACATGAGGAACCAGGTCTAATTAGGTGGAATTTGTGATCAAGTAATCATCTTTACTTTTTTTTTATGATCAAGTAATCATTTTAAAAAATATAGAATGGAATAGGCATAGCTAGAGTGGAAAGAGATCTAGGTTTTTAAGCAGACTACAATCTCAAAATGAGTCTAAACTAGAGAGATTTCTAATGCAGATCACTGTTAGAATAGATGCTTTCTATTATCCCTTCAGATTCAGATTTTATGATGCCCTTCAAAGTTGGAGAACTCACTATATTTCAAAGCAGCATATTTCCTCTTTTTATACCTTTCTAATTGACAAGTTTTTCTTTATGTTGAGTAAAAATCATCTGCGATATGATCTCTGTTCATTGTTCTTAGTTCTAAACTCTAAGACCAGTAGAAAATTGGTCAATGAAAACCACATGAAAGTCTTTCAAAAGATACTCACTTCTCCCTTCCTGATATTCCTTACCAAGGCTCCTTAATTTCCCTGTCTTTATTCCTTCCCTTTGCTTTCTGAACCCAGACTGGGAAGACTTTGCTGATGATGTGAGCTTACCATCACCATATATTTTTTTGTGATTCTGACTGAGTGGGAACATTTGATTCCATGGATTTGGGGAGGTTTTAAATGAGAGAGCATTATAAGACAAAGAAAGACATGCCATTTTGAGGGGCAAAGAGCAGGGGGAAAAACCCAGAGAGAAAAGAAAAATCTTAGTGACACAAGGCTTTGGGGAGTCTTTAGCCAAGAGGGCACAGAGAAATTTGTGTGATTTGTGGGGTGATAACACCAAATAGATTTTTTCCTTCAGTTTTCCACATAGTGATGAAACTAGCTGAAAGGATGAGCCTAAGCCAGGAAAACATGATTTCTGTCACATATTGAGTGTGTGACTTTAACCTCAGTGCTCTAGGGCCAGGGGTGTAAAACTCTGGGAGGCCCCAAAATTCTTGAGAGGCCTAATCAGATTGAAATGTAACTGGGAAATGTTTAATAAAATAAATAAAAATACAACACAATGGATAATGCAAATTTGTGATTTTCTAAGCTAATATGGGACCACAGGGATCCATTTATATTTGAGTTTGATGACAGCTAATGTACTCAGTTCTCCAAGACTAAGAATTGACTTTACATCAATGAAATCACAAAGTCTAGTACCTATGTTTAGAAATTTAAAAATAGTGAAATTGACAGCTTCTTATTTTCAAGTTTCTGCACATATAGTGGATGCCTACTTTGTGTAGACAGGGAGTATGCTGGGACATTTGACATTTGAGAACAAGGATTTGGGTCTGAGTTCAGGTTCTACTATTTACTTGTTTAACTTTGCAATCTTGGGCCAACCAAACCATCTTATTAAACTTTAGCTTTTTTTAAATCAGTAAAATAGGAACGATCAGTTTTGCATTACCTAGCTCTCAGGATTGTAGAGAGCATCAGATGAGATAATATGTGAGAAATATTTTTAAACCCATGGTCACAACCTTAATTATAACTTACTTGCCTTGTGATTTTGATAGGTTCCAGAAGGCTTTCCACCCACATTTTTCTCTTAATCTCTTTTTCCATATCACTACTCCGGTAATCTTCCATATATAAAAATTTAGCTGGAAGTAGTGAGGTGTATAAGTGGTCCTTGCTACTAGGGAAGATAAGGGGAGAGGCATATTACTAGAGTTTAGGAATTCTGAGTTACAGGAGGTTAAACACCAAATTGGGTACCACATTAAGTCAGACATCAATATGAAATGCCCCTAGAAAAAGAATATCTTGAGGTTGCCTAAGAAAGAACAAACTAACCCAAATCAGGTTTACATGTCTATCAATATTGGGATTAGCCTGTGAGTGGATGTTGCGCTTTTTGCTTGGGATACTAGGTCTCAAAAAACAAAACAAAACAAAATCAAAAAACCCAACAACCTCAAAACCTTTAGTTTAATGACTCCTTCTCAGGTAAAATTTAAATATGTTTTCATTGACATTCGGGGTTATTGTCATTATAGTTCCATTCTAACTTTCTATCTATCACCAACATTAAGAAATAGAAATCTCTTCTGGGGTTAAGAGGAGTAATATCTAAATCAGGATTTAAGTAAATACAGATGTAAAAGTCATGAAATGTTGGCAGTAGGGTTTCTTCAGGGTACGTATATTCAAGGGGCTGAAATAAGAGCTAGAAACCAGTAAGAGAAATAGAGATTTAGAAAGAGGTTAGTTGTTATCTTTGGATCCTAGAATGTGAAGAGGTGATGGTGACACCTAATTTGTTTCCCCAAAGCTTTGTATATGTGTGTATACACACACACACACACACACACACGACTCCAAATGACAGGGGTAGACCGAGGCAGGGGCAGAGTCAGAACACTGAGAGCAGACCATCAATCCAGTTCTGACAGGGTGGGGGGAGGCACCAGACATTCTGATAAGTAGGGAAGGTCTGGGGTCATGATGTCTAAGAGAGAAGGTCTTTCTCCTTATCTGGAATAAACATTTACAGTTTATAATCTAATGTAGTCAATCCTAAATTATATTAGTTCTAATGATTAGGAGGGAAGGGTGGTGTTGCAACCAGGGGGATTGAGGCAGAACAACTAAGGACAGAACAATTGGGAAACTGAGGCAGGATCATTAGGGAAACTGAGGGAGCTGTGGCACAACAATGCTGTGCTACCCTCTTCCCTGGCTGCTAAATTCTTACTCATCCTTCAAAACCTATCTCAAATGGTATCTTCTCCAGAAGCGTTCCCATATTTTCCCATTCAGTAATGACTTTTCAATCTTTGTGTTTCCCATAGTACTATGTACCTTTCTGATGTAACCAATATGTATGATTTTGTATTATAGGTATGTGCCATATCCACTTAATAAACTGCAAACTTCATAAAGGCAGGGACAGTGATTTATCTTAACTTGGCATTTCCTCCAGAGCCTAGGGCAGGGCTTTGCACTTAGTAGGCTCTTCATAAATGTCCAAATTGTTGGCACATGTAGCAACTAGCCTTTGGCCTTTGGGAGCTTAAAGTCTTGTTGAGGAGATAAGGATTATGAAACAATTAGAGAACAATATAATAATTTATAGTTTAAGAACTTCATTTGGTTTGTAAACTTCTCAGGACCCAATGAACCATCAAAGCAGCCCATGACCAGATGATTGTAGATTTATGAGCCTCCAAATTATATTTTATACACACACACACATATACATAAAAACAGACACACAGATATACACATACATATAGATATTTCAGCACATTCACAACCTTGACAGACTATATCTTGAGAAGTTAGCATAAAATTCACCCACAAATCACCTTTTTACAAATTCAGTTGGTTTGTTTCAGGGGAACAAAATGAGAGAGTTGTAGTATGTATATGTATACAGACATGTGTATATGTATATATGGGTGTATGTGTGTATATATATATATATATGTATATATATATATATATACACACACACATATATATATACACGTATACATATATATGTATATATACGTACACATATATGTATATATATACGTATACATATATGTGTATATATACGTATACATATATATATATATATATATATATAATGCTTTGTGAACTATAAACTGCTATATTAAAGCCAACTATTATAACTAGAAGGTGACTGTAGAAGATAGCTAGAGTGTGGGCCTGGAGTCAGGAGGAATCTGAATTCAAATCCATCTTCAGACATTTACAATCTTCCTCAGTTTCTTCATTGTTAAAATGGGAATGATAATAATAGCACCTACCTCTCAGGGTTGTTATGCAGATCAAATTAAATTACATTTGTAAAGTACTTTGTGATGAGGTTCTGGATGCCTGGGTGCAATTGGCAGAAAAAGACTGAAGAATTGCTCTGAGGCAGATAGGGAAGGGCATCAGTTTAACCTTATCAGTTTAAGCCCACCTTGATGTGTCCAGCCAAGAAATACAACTTATATCAACCTCCTGAGGCCCACCCTCTATGGAGGTTGTGGGCAGCCCCATTTTGCTGTGCAAGAAATCCCAGTTATGTCCCTGAGGTTAAATTTCCCCTATAAAATTTGGCTATGATCCATACCATCATTGCTGGAACCCACTTTGGGTCAGTCCACTTGTACTTGTTATGGTCTGTTTTTCCTCATTCTTCCATCACATGGTATCTCTCCTGTGATCCCTACACCATGCCTTAGGATGTCTGTCTTTTTCTTATAGATAACTCTTTTAGGCTGCTAAGTCCCTTTCAGGATTTAAAGCTGTCAGCTAAGGGCACTTCCAACTTCTTGGGGGTATTTCCTTTCTCCTAACGAATTGTGGGTTTCACTAGGGAACGTGTCCTTTCCATCATTAATTATTAAAACTTTTTTGCTAACTAAATGCTCTCCCACTCTTTTTCATATTTGCCATTCCTAGTGTTTATTGTATTCTTTTATTTTGTCTGGAATGTCTCCTAAATAAACCAACCTTTTGCCAAAGAGAATGGCCATTGTGGATTCTATCATTTGGTGCCTGAGACTACAAATCACATCTTTTGCTACATCAGCCGCATCACTTTGCAAACCCCAAAGTCTTATATAAATGCTAGCTTTTATTAAATTTCTAGACACAAGGTTTTGTGCTGTGGAGGAAGTGTGCTATCTAATAATTTCCTATCCTAATTCATAAATGAAATTATATACTTGTATGTGTGTGTGTGTGTGTGTGTGTATGTATGTATGTGTGTATATACACACATACATCACTATAAAGCAATAATATTTATAAAGTACCTGGAATGTTGTGGACACAATGTTTGTCTCCGCTAATCCATCCACCTCCAACTAATTATTCTTGTAAACTAGGTGTTTCTGTTGTTTCTAAAGAAATTTGAGTTTCTTCAGTGTCCCTCTAAATTTTGGTCCCTCTAAATTGAGAAAAAGCCCTAATTCCTCTATTGTAGTTCCAGATCTGCCAGAGAAAGAGACCTCTACTGATACATACTTCTACTTTGCTTTTTAGGGCAAGATTTTTCTACAGACCTGCCCAGGTGAGATCTACCTAGACTTCCCCAGACCTCTGCTTTTCTTTTTGCTACTGTTTTTTTTTAAAGGTGTATACACTTCAGAAATATGGAATTTAGTTACTGTTTATCTCAGTGATTGGACATGTCTTGCTCTTTTCTTAACATCCTTCTAGATGTATGAAAGTTGTTCCCTGAACTCACCTTCCTTCACCTGGGGCATATGTTTTCTGGGTTCTGCTTACAACAGGTGTTATAACATTTATTTCTTTAACTCATTGGTTTATATAGTGCTGTTTATTTATATATATTCTGTCCATGACAGTGACTCAGACATGGAATATCATAATTACACTGGACTTTTCATCACCCATGGTATGATCTGTATTTAATTCTAAACATGGACAGCCAAGGATCAAGTCCAGGCATGTGCTGAGTTTATGTCTTTCCACAAAGTGTTTCCCTTTCATTCCTAAGAGCTTCATTGCATTTAAATGTACATTGTCTAGCTTTTGGTCCCAAGCTGCCTGATCTTCTCCAACCAGTTCTAGCATGAAGGGAAAAAATCTGCTTGATGTTGTCAACTCATGTCATTCAGAGTTTTCTGTGCCTTCTTGGCTGCTCATTTCCCTAAAGTTCTGTGTCATTCTAATTTTCCTTTTTTCTCAGGAATCGCTCTCCACATTTAGTTCTGTCATTGTTTCCCAAAATGACATGCTTTTCTGTGTCTTGCAGGAGTCTTCCTATCCAAATCCAAGGAACTATGGAATCAAATGCATGTACACAGTTGAAACTGCAAGAAATACATAGTGATGGTAAGGGTCATGCAATCAGCAATATCTTCCTAAGGTGGGCTCAGAGAGTAGAAGGAGGGGAGAAGAAAAGGGAACCTGAGGAACTTTTTTGAGCAGTGTGGGGGGAAGACAAAGGAATATTATTCTTTAAAAGATTTTCATTTAGTATTGACCAATGCACACTAATCCCATAGTATAGAATCAGAAACAATGGGCAGAAATCATACTGTGAATGATTTTTAGCCAATGTAAATGAAAATTTCCTGTTAGAGAGGTATAAAGAAAATAAAATACATTTTCTTGAAAGGTAATGACATTCCCATCATTGAATGACATCACAAAATCTCAGAATTAGAAGGAACATCAGAGAGTATCTAATCTAATATACATCTGAAACCTATCTATAATATACTCAATAAATGATCACAAAATTTTATTTGAGGAAATCCAATAGGGTGGAACCTACTACCCTGCCACTTCTTGAGGCAGGCCATATCATTTTTTAATAGGGGAGTAAAGTGTAAAATTTACTTTCCTATTAAATGTCCTCTTATTAGATTTAGATAACATTCTAGCATTATTTGGTATATTTCAATCAGGTAAAGGGTTGGATAAAAAGACATCCCTGATGTCCAACCATAAGAATCTATGAATTTGAGGTTAAGTCTTGTACAGTCTTTCTAACCACCTCAAGGTTGAATTTTTAGGGAGTTGGCTGGAAAAAGTCAGTAGCATCTTAGACAATCTCATCTTCTATTCCAGAGATGCCAGTTGTTGAAGATGTGATCTATTCAGAAGTCTGGAGTACACAGCAGGGAAAAGAAGAGGCGGGTGAGATACTGGAACTCTGTATAGAATAATTTTGTTGGAGCTTAAGAGTACTAGCTTATTATCAGTAGATATTGACATCCTTCAGCTGATTCTCAAAGTGGTAGATGTGAATGATGTGAAAACTGTCCTCAGGTCTGCACTGAGAGGAACTACCTAGTCTCTGTGTGACTACCTCACCTCACCCTACCTGCCTCTCTGCTTCCTCAGCCATCCCTTCATACAAAGCTATATGTGATAGCACAGACTGGGAATCTATCACTTGGAACAAGTAACAAATCCTCTGTTTGACCAACATGAGTTTGGCTTATGGCAGAGTAGTCATAGAACTACTTTTCTGGACTATTGAAGTTCATTGCTCTCTTGCAGAGCTGCACAAATAATGTCCCATCTCTGTTATGTTGAGGAATTGGCTTCATTCTATATACTTTATTTATTTTAACATTCATTTTTTAATATAATGAGTTCCAAATTCTCTCCTCTCCTTCATCTCTCACTTACTGAGAAGGCAAGCAATATGTTATCAATTACACATGTGAAGTCTATATTTCCATATTAGCCAAAATGATTCTAGTATATGGAATTTTTTGCTTTGGAGCTTCTGTGAAGCTCCCTCCAGGTCCCTTTGGTAGGGAATTAGACACATAGGTTTCTTTATCTTTTTTACTATCTTCCTGGAAAGCTGTTATAGAACTTGGAAGCTCTGCCTAATCCCATCTAGCCTCCATTTTTTAGGATGTATATTGAAGAGAATCAAACTTGCCCCCTTATCACTGTAGTCTCTTTCCACAGAATTATAGTAGTGGGCAAACTAAATAATACAAAGGGTTTGGAGTTTGCTTCAGGGAAAGTTTCTGATCATGGGTGAGTTTTTTTTCCCCCTTTTTTACTCTTAGTGGAGAACACTAAGAGGCAGCAATCAAAAGTGACTCTAGTTAGGGAATTCTCATGTTCACATTAATAAGATGCTAAGATGTGAATGCAAAAATCAGGTGTTAGAAGAAAAACTTTGCTAGTTTTATTGGAAGATTTGCTCTATGAAATCTTGTCAAGGACTTAGAAAAAAGTAAACTAAGGCAAGTCTTCTTAAACTTTTTCTACTTGTGACCCCTTTTCATCAAAGAAATTTTTACATGACCCCAGATATAGGGGTAAATAAAATATGCATACATTTATTCATAATAAATCATAATTTCAAGACTCCCATATTCAGTTATGAGACCCTTATTGGGTAGCAACCTATAGTTTAAGAAGCTGGAGGATAAAGGATGAATAAGCCAGAAAGTTGAGTCTGTTGAAATAAGAACAGAAGTGGAAGAAAGGAATAGTCTTTTAAAAAGAGATGACAATGACCAATGGAAAAGTTTGGAGTAGCCTGGGCTCTTGGATGAGTAAATATAAGCTCTAAGGTTGAACATTACTCTTACCTCGCCTTTTCTTTCCATAGAAGATGCCTCAGAAAAGCCTCCACTTGACAAGGTGAGTCATATTCCCTGGCTTCCCAGTCCCATTTCCTTTCTCTCTCTTCTCTAGTGCTTTACATTTGTATTTTGTTTCCTAGGACTACTCAGTCATCTACTTGGTAGTGAAGAAGGCAGAAACTCAAGGAGACTCAACTGGGAGTTCCCAGATTGTGAATGGGATCAATGGAGATACTACAGATGGCTTTAAAAATGTCCTACTTTCTTGATCCATCCAGAGCTTCGGTTTCATGTTTGGCACATTCTTTAAAGCAGAAGAAATATTTGTATTATGTATGGCTTATTGGAATTCTTTTGTAATAGATTTTTAATGGTTTATCATAATTTTTTTCTTTTTGTATGTTGAGCTAATAGTTTTCTTTGAAGTACAGCTGCTTGTAGTCTCATAAACTTGTTTTCCAAGAATGTAACTGGTGGTTTTTCTTTCTCTTGATTTATGTAAAAATTCCTGCCCTATCCCCTTTCTTAAGGTAATGGTAGTTCTTGTCAAGGTTATTTTCAGTTTATTTACTAGCTGTAGAACAGAGCAGATAAACAATCTTGAGATGATCATCCCAAAGTCACTGACTGCATTACAGACAAAGGTTAATGATGGGAAGGAGGTCTCTAGCAAGTGCCTGAAGCTGAGGTCACAGAGAATCTGAAATATATGTTTAGACTGAGGTTGCCACAAAGACTAATTAAGACTGTGGGGGGGGGGGGGGGAAGTCTGTAAGTCTGCAAGTGCCTAAACCTTCAAAAAGTGTCCTTTAGCTCAGGCTCTGGTACCCTGGCCGATTAGCATCTGCAAATCTTTAGAACACTTGATCAAATTCCTTGCAAATGAAAAGCAAGGGACTTCAGCCATCGAACATTTTCTCTTTGTAAACAAGAACAATCCAGTCTTAAGTTGCTTTGGTGCAAAAGACAGGCCCTTTGACCCTTTCACAGATGTGCATATATTTAGTCTAAAGAAATCTGGTGGAAAAACAGAAACTTTACAATCTGAAAAGATCTATATCCCTCATTTGAAAGAACTCAATGAGGGGAGCTTGTAGCATTCATGTTCTGGGGATTTGCTGTTTATTCAAGATGAAGCCTTTGTAGTTAGTAGTTTTTCAGTTGTGTCTGACTCTTTGTAACCTTTTTGGGGGTTTTCTTGGCAAAGATACTTGAGTGGTTTGCTATTTCCTTCTCTAGCTCCTTTTAAAATGAGGAAACTGAGGCAAATAGGGTTAAGTAACTTGTTGGAGGGCACACAGTAGTGTTTGAGGCAGGATTTGAACTCAGGAGTTCCTGATTGAGAAATCAGCACTCTCCCCACTGTGCCATCTACATGCCTGAGATGGAATTGTTATAACTTATTTCCTTGATACACCTTATTATTCATTTAACTGCATTAGAATATGTGTGTGTTATGTGTTGCATTTGTTTTCATCTTTTAGTGCCATGGAAGTAACTATCTATTTAGAGAGCACCTGCTATTAATTGCTGGTCAATAAGAGTGACAGTCTGATGTCATTCATGGAATTAGCTTTCTAAATCTAGAAAAGATGCTATGAAAGAATCATAGGGCTAGCAATGAAGACCAACTTAGTCCATGATAATCCCTCGGGGACAAAATGATTCAATGGAAATATCACTGATAGGGATCTAGTTATATCCAGCTCTGTTATTATATGTTTTTAGAGTAGTCACTTCTCTTTGAGCTTCAATTCCTCATCAATGAAATGAGAGGGTGGGACAAGATGGCCTGGAAGTTTTCTTCCAGTTATGATTCTATGACTTCCAAGATATTCCCACTGTCCAGATAACAATAAATCACATTTCCATAGGCCTCCAAGTTTCAAAGTGCTTTTTTTCACAACAACCCTTTGAGATAAAAAATATGAATATTATTATACCCAATTTACAGAGCAGGAAAGTGAAAGTGTGTGTATGTGTCTGTGAAGTAATATGCTGAAGAGGCATTCCAAGACTAAAAAAGAAGCTCACTGTTATCATCCTCTTCCTCCCCATTCCTACTATTACGATATTCTCTTGTGATTAGAAAGAATTCCTCACAAATAATAATAATAATAATAGCTATGCTTAATAGAAGCAGCTTGGAATAGCTTGTTGTGACTGTTTGCCTATTATAAAGGAAAATATTAGGGTGAAAGAGGAATTATCCATCTTGTAGACAAGAATTGCTTGCTGTCAAGGCAACTTTTGTTCTAGTATTTTAAGAATCTAGTTAATTTTTTTCAATGAACAAAGATCTACCTTCTTTCCCTTCTACTTTTCCACTCCTCCCTCCTTGAAAAATCAAGAAAAACAAAACACTTGTTACAAATATGCATAGTAAATGAAAATAAAATCTCTCTTATTGCCATTGAACTTCACAAAGGTTTCTATTATCTCTCTGTCAGGAGCTGCTGCTAAGTTTCATCACAACTCCTCTGGAATAGTGATTATTCATTACATTGATCAGGTGGCCTTTGAAGGATAATAATATCATACTTTAAAAAATATTTTTATCTTTTATTTCACCTCCAAATAATTTCCTCTTAAATCTATGAATCCTTCCTTGTACCAACCCCCCTCCCCCATTTTTGCTAACACAGATAAACATAGGCTGTGCCTAATTGTAGGTGACATTCCACAGGCATAGTTTTCTCCTGAAAACACTGGTTATTTCATTATCAGTTCTAAAGATTTAAAATTGTTAGTGCCATTTCATTAGTGTTTAGCTTCCTTTCAGAAGAGTTATTATTTACATGATTGTGGTCATTTTGAATATTGTGGTTTTATTTTCTTCAATCTATATTACATCATCAGATCTTTCCTCATTTCTCTGGATTCTTTACATAGAATATTTGTTATGATACAATAAAATGCCATTCCATTCATATTCTGAAATTAGTATGGCTAATTTCATAACATAACATAAATAACAAAGCGTATTTGTGGCCACCAGAGGGAGATTTCAAATCAGTTGCTGCTATGTAAGTTTCTGTGAAGAAGCATATGAGGAACTATAACAGCATTATTAATGCTATCTATTCCAGCTCCCTCACTTGATTGTTTTGAGTGTCAAATGTGATGATAGATGGGAAAACATTTTGAAAAAAATAGTAAAATATCTTAATAACAAATATTGTTGTTCATCTGTGACCTTTACGACCACATTTGAGATTTTTCTTGGCAAAAATACTGAAGTGGTTTGCCATTTCCTTCTCTAGCTCATTTTACAGATGAGGAAACATGCTCACAGCATGAATGTTTGCCCAGATTCCCCCAGTAAGAGTCTGAGACCAGATTCGAACTCAGGAAAATCAGTCTTCAAATGTGAGATATTATTTCAAGTCAAAAAAATTGCACAACTAAAATGTTAATCCCAATTTTAAAAGTATGACAGACATAGTTTCTGGATAATTAATTAATTTATTAATAATGCTACTATTTTATTGATAAAATAGGTCAATGGCATTTTCCAATGCCAATATATCCTCATGGAGGTGAGCTCACGGTTTATACAGCCTTGAAAGAGTGGGTGTTCCTGAGGGTGGCTATCAACTCTGGTTAACAATTAATGAGAGAATGAATATTATAATGAAGTGCTGAGCTATATTTCAAAGAAGATCATGGGGTACATTACATGGATCACTCAAGTCTTGCTCAAAGATGTATCAATTTCCATTTCACTTTTCTGAGAAATGGGAAAATCCACATTTTCCTGGATCTGTGTAAACATAATTAGCAGGAATCCACTCACTCATCTAAACTTAAAATTTGTTTTACTATCTTTAATTAGATTTTAGCCTGGGTAAATCTTTTTTTTTCCCCCTAAGGCAATTGGGGTTAAGTGACTTGCCTAGAATCAAACAGCCAAGACATTTAGTGTCTGAGGTCAGATTTGACCTCAGGTCCCCCTGACTTAAGTGCTGGTGCTCTATCCACTACACTAACTAGCTGCCTCATGGGTAAATCTTTAAGAGATTTCCCATACTGGTTGATTTCTGGAGAAGAAATCCAGTAGTAGAAAAGGATAAAAACTTTGGTCCTAATTTAGCAATTAGTTATTAAATACAAGAAAGAATCATTTCTCTCAGTTAAAATCCTGTGAGGTGCAAGTGGAAGTATATACCACACAAGAAGTTACCTATATAAGACTCAATAGATTGTATTTGAATGTACTTGCCTCACAATACTGTACTGTAGATTTCTGTTCCAGTATTCTGTCTCCCTACTAAGCTACTAAACCCTGGCTGATGTAAAGCAATTTTTTTCTCCCCTCCAGCAGCAGTATGAGCTTTAAAAATGTTTATTCTTAATGACTTACTGAAATAATGAATAAATGAAGAGCACTATAAGAAAAGAAATCATGGGGGGAAGGTCTAGTACTGGTGAGGTGGGACTTGGGGAGCTGTCATTTTTCATCTAGGGAATTTGGGAAGTTTTTTGAAGAAGTGGAATGATAAAGGGATCATTACAGGATAATTTAGAAGGAATGTATAAAAGTGAGAATAGATAGTAAAAAAGTGAGTCGAGTGAATGATTACTGAATTAGGAGGACCTTTAATATACTGATATATGAGAGGCATATAGACAGTGATTTTAAGAATTTTGACTGACATTCTGGAGAGCAATAGGAACTATGCCCCAAAAGCCATAAAACTAATGCAAGCCCTTTGATTCAAAATATTGCTACTGGGTCTGTATCTCAAAAAAAGATCATAAAAATGGAAAAGAACCCATATGTGCAAAAATGTTTATAGAAGTTCTCTTTGTGGTGGCACAGGATTGGAAATCAAGGAGACGCCCATCAACTGGGGAATGGCTGAACAAACTGTAGTTTCTGATTGTAATGGAATATTATTGTTTTATAAGAAATGATGAACAGGTAGATTTCAGAAAAACCTGGAAAGAGTTACATGAACTGCCACTGAGTGAAGTGAGCAGAACCAGAGAACACTGGACACAGTAACAGTAACATTGTGCAAATGATTAACTTTGATGGACTTTGTTCTTCTCAGCAATACAATGATCTAAGGTAATTCCAAAAGACTCATGATGGAAAATGCTATACACATCCAGACAAAGAACTATGGAGTCAATGCAAATCTGCATACTATTAGCATACTATTTTCACTTTTTTTTTCCCTTTCCTGCGGCTTTCCCCTTTTGTTCTGATTCTTCTTTCTCAAAATGACTAATGTAGAAATATGTTTAATATGATTATACATGTATAACCTATATCAAATTGACTGCTGTCTTGGCTAGGGGAAGGAAGGTAAAGGAGAATAAAATGGAAATCAAAATCTTATAAGAATAAATGCTGCTACTGGGCTTATACCCCAAAAAATACTAAAGAAGGGAAAGGGACCTGTATGTGCCAAAATGTTTGTGGCAGCCCTGTTTGTAGTGGCTAGAAACTGGAAAATGAATGGATGCCCATCAATTGGAGAATGGTTGGGTAAATTGTGGTCTGTGAACGTTATGGAATATTATTGTTTTGTAAGAAATGACCATCAGGATGAATACAGAGAGACTTGGAAAGACTTACATGAACTGATGCTAAGTGAAATGGGCAGGGCCAGGAGATCATTATATACCACAACAACGATACTATATGAGGATGTATTCTGAAGGAAGTGGATCTCTTCGACAAAGAGAAGATCTAACTCAGTTTCAGTTGATCAAGGATGGACAGAAGCAGCTACACCCAAAGAAAGAACACTGGGAAATGAGTTTGCATTTTTGTTTTTCTTCCCGGGTTATTTTTGCCTTCTGAATCCAATTCTTCCTGTGCAACAAGAGAACTGTTCGGTTCTGCACACATATATTGTATCTAGGATATACTATAACATATTTAACATATATAGGACTGCTTGCCATCTAGGGGAGGGGGTGGAGGGAGGGAGGAAAAGTCAGAACAGAAGTGAATGCAAGGGATAATATTGTAAAAAAGTTTTTTTCAAAATAAAAAAAATAAATGCTGAAAACTGATAAATCAATTTTAAAAAAGAGTTTTGGTCGAATAGTCATTATCTATATAATTTCTTAACAGCAGATTTGGACTCCTCTGATACTGAGATGATTGAATTGATGTAATGGTAGCCTTTTGAAAACAAAAATCATAGAAACAAAACACCCTAATAAAATAAATATTTATTTTATTGTATCTACATAGTATAAAATAAATATTTATTGTACTTATATAGTATGCATTAACATTTGCATATTGACTCAAGAGGAATAAAATTCTTAATGGCACCTTAGTGCCAGGAGACAGGATGTGAGAGTAATGACAGTCCAGAGTGTTGAACTAATCAAACACTTATCCTCTCCAAACAAACTAGTCACATTTAACAAAAGCAGCAGCCCCAAGGCAAAACAACAACACAATACCTACCAGATGAATTCATGCCAACAAATTAGAGAGCTCTGTGTGGGAGAGAATGTTGAGCCAATACACAGTTGGCAACAGTGGAGCAGAAAAGCAGTGAGCAGTTTTCAGAGGTTTGTTGTACAATGTTGTATTTGCTGATCTGGGTCAAAACATTTGCAAACGTCAAGCCTCGTTTGACTAAAACGATAGAAAAATTCAGAAGGTGCTAAATGAAAAATAAGAACTCCGTAGGGAGTTTCAGCAGGATAGTTTATTCATGTCTTAGAAGGCAGCATTTAATTCCATTCAAAGTAAAGTACAAGTGAATTTCAGAAATTTGCAGGATTCTTGGTTCACTAAATAGGCAGATGAAATTCAGTTTTATGATGACCATAAACAATTCAAATAGGCTTATATTTTCTCTTTTTGATCTGTTCTACAGATCTGTTGTTTTTTTAATAAGATGTTTTACATTCTCTTGTTTTTTTCATTCTTTATAATCTTTTTGTTTTTAATCTCTCATAGCTTCACTGACTTTCCCTTGCCCAATTCTAATTTTCAAAACATTTTCATCTTTGAGACTGTATCTCTTTTTCTAGTTGGTTAATTTTCTCATAATCTTCTTATTTTTCTTGGATAGTTTAAAATTTTTTTCTTCAATTAGCCTTGATCTTTTCTATTTCCATAGTATGTTTGTGTGGTGGGGTTTTTCTTCTTTGCCAATTCATTTTTTTTTTTTTTTAATTAAGAGGTATTAGAGTAAGCACCTCTAATCCTAGAGTCAGTAGAGTGTGAAGCTTCTGCCTTCACTTCATCTTTCCTCTCTGACCCTGTTTCTCTGAACAGGAACCCCAAACCAAGAGCTCCACCCTCCAGCAAGTGTCCCCCCTGCCTCTGCACTCACCCAGTGTTCAGGTTCCTTCTTACCCAGGGCCACATTCCAGCAGCACAGCTGGGCCTGGTACTTCCTAATTACCCAAGTTCCCAGACTCAGACTCCAATTTCACAAACAGGAGGTGAAAGTTTCTGTGGATCCTTCTGAGGTTCCAGTCATACTTAGCTAGCCCCAAGGCTCCCCACTTGCTGTTTCTATGGAACTAGTCTAGAGGTGTTTGCACTTCACGGGGGTTAATCCTCAACCTGGGTCTTTCTTCAGATCTTCTCAGGTTGTACCTGGAAGACCTCTGTTCTGCCTCAAATTTTCTTGATTTTCTTTCACTGAGGCACAGATTTGTTCTGTTATAGGGAAAGTCTGAAGAGCTTGAAATTTATCACCCTACTCCACCATCTTGCCAGAGTCCTCCCTCATAGTGTTTTCAACAGATTACCATCAATCAATACTAAAGCCACTGGCTATTTACCTCAAATTGAAGTCAATCTTTCCTTGGCTGAAATTCCAACTGAAGAACAGGTTTTTAACGCCATTAGGCTTCTTTCATGTGGCAAAGCATCTGAAACTAATTCTATTCCAGCTAAGATTTACAAGGTGGGGGGTGGGTCCATTGCTCATACAAAAGTGAACTAAAATTTTCTGGGTTGTATGGCAAGAAGAGGGTATCCTCCAGGAATTCATCTTTGTAAAGACAAAGGGAATAGATTGTTCTGTGACTGTCACAGAGGGACCTCTCTTTTAATCACTGCTGACAAGATTCTTGCCAGAGTCCTTTAATAAGCCAATCTTTTGGGGAAGCTAGGTGGCACAGTGGGTAGAGCACCAGCCCTGAAGGCAGAAAGACCTGAGTTCAAATTTAGCCTCAGACACGTAATACTTCCTACCTTTGTGACCCTGGGCTAGTCACTTAACCCCAATTGTCTCAGGAAAAAAAAAGCTGATCCTTCACCTGGAAGATTGTCATCTATCTAGAAAGTCAGAAAGGACTGAGTAATGATCAATGGTCAATTTTTGCTACTTGACAACTCCAGGACAAATGCCAGGAGATGAACAGAGGTCTGACCCAAGTTTGTGTAGCAGTCTGTAAACCTAACCAAGGCCTTTGGTACTGTTAGTCAAGAGGACTTATGGAAATTATGTCAAAATTTGGTTGCCTGGAAAAGTTCATCAATTTGTTTTTTTTAAATCAATTTCATGATGACATGCTTGCCTGAGTTCTGGATAATGGACAATGTTCTTGTACTTTCCTAGTCACCAATGGAGTGAAACAAGGCCATGTGCTTGCTGCCATGCTTGCCAGGATGATATTTTCAATCATTTTGTCAAATGTCTTCATGGAGGACATACATGACATCAAGGTCAGCTACAGTACTGATGTAAATTCTTCAACTTGCAAAGACTACAAGCCAAGGCTAAAATGGAAGAAGTGTTGGTGGGTGATTTTTTGTTTGCAAATAATTGTGCAGCCTCTGAAGCTGAGATGCAATGAAGTATGGAGTGATTCTCAGCTACTTGTGCTAATTTTGGCCTGCAACATTAAGACACAAGTGCTCCATCAGCCAGCACTATACCATCCATATGAAGAACCACTGATAACAGCAAATGGAAAAAATGTGCATAAGTTGACTTACCTTGGCGGTGTACTTTCTAGGAATGTACCCATGGATACTGAGGTTGATAGATGCATTGCTGGAGATAACTCGGTGCTTGGGAGATTTTGAAGGAGAGGGTGGGAGAGTTAGACTGAGTACCAAACTGAAGGTCAATAGAGCTGTTGTGCTGGCTTCATTGCTGTATGCCTGTGAAAACTGAATAATATACTAGTGTCGTGTCAGGAGACTGGATTGCTTCCGTCTGAATTGTCTTAGAAAGATTCTGAAGACTGTCTGACATATCAATAAGATATCAAATATTGAGATTCTTTCTTGAAGAAAACTGCTCAGCATTCCCCATTCTACCACAGAGAGCATTCTAAGCTGATTGAGCTTTTCACAGACAAAATGTAACAGCTCCAACATAGTGGTGTCATTTTGGTCCTCTTCAAGAATGAAGGACAACAATCAACCAACACTTTCTCCCATATTATCTGAATCACTGGTTCTGCTATGAAAGCTGGAATAGCATTGTGATTTTTCCTATCATATATCCCTTTCATATATCACAAAATGGCATAAGAAATTAAATGGGATTTTTTTTTTTTTTTGGAGTTTTGCAGATGCCACGGAGAACACAAGACACAAAAAAATTAGAAATTCACAAATGCATAAAAAATATATATGGTATTATAGAACTTTTAATACCATAATTATTCAGCCTTCTTCTCAGGTAGGAAGGGAGGGCCAAAAATTTTCACGTGGATTTTCCAGATCATGAGGGTGCTATGCCCCTAACTTCAACAATGTCATTTTCAGTTCTGTATTCCGGGTCTCTCTAGAATAGAGGATATGGAGCACTGAAAGCATACTGGACTTGAAGAAAGGGGACTTGGGTTCAAGCTCTAGCCAGGGATGTACTGGAGTTAGCTCAAACAGGTTCAGAAAAGCTGATTGTTAAATTTTCAATGTAGACATGTATACCTCAAAAATCAACAAATATTACATATAAATGCTCAACTTACTATTTGTTGATTGTCTACTTTTAGAAAGTGATTGAAAAAATATTTATAATGAAAATTAAACTTAAATATGGGCTTTCTCTGTGTGTATGTATTTCTTCCCATAGACTTGGATGTTAAACATTTATTGGTATATCACTGTTCTTAATTTTTTATTTAACTAGTTCAGGGAAAGTCATCAATCTCTCTCATTCTCAGTTTTTCCATCTGTAAAATATGAACGTTTGGTTGCATGACCTTTAAAATGCTTTCCAGCTCTATTTTTTTAAATTATAAAATAATTTAAATAGAGGATACGAGGGGACCAGTAATACAGAATCTGGAGTGACCTGGACTTGGAGCTTTTAGATGCCCAAGAACAAACACTGGAAATCCCCCTTCATTTCCCACAATAGAATTTTGCTCAGGGGTTTTTTCAGGAAGTTTAGAGAGGAAAAACCTTAGAAAACAGAAGCTTCAAGTTAGATAATATACTTCATCTGTCAGAGATAGAAAGGTTCACAGAAATCAGCTAATTCAGTTCCTCATTTTACAGAATAGGAAATAGGAAAATGTGGCCCAGTAATAGATGTAAAATTGTCTAAAATCACACAGCACTTGTGTGACAGAACCAGGGCTCAAATTCAGTTGTTCTGATGCTTACTCCATGGCCGTGTCAGGTTGTCTTCCTGTCTTCTTAGGCACTTAAATTTTGGGAAGGAATCAAATTGAGAAGAGCAATTACTCACAGTTTGAAAAAAATCTAAGTTTCTAAGTCCATGGAGAGTAGAAAGAATCTCCCTCTTAATATCATACAAGCAAGATATATCTATATCTATATATAGATATATAATATCTATAAGCAAGATACTGTAGTGCTTAAGGAGGAAATGAGACAAAAATGGATATGAATTTAAGACTTGGAGCTGAGAGTCTTACTTGGCTTTAAATCCTATCTCTGACACTAGTCATTGTTACGTCACAACCTTTCTTTGACATTAATTGTGTGCTCATTGTTAAGTCACAGTCTTTTGGGCTTTAGTTTCTTCATCTGTAAAATGTAACACACAAAACTTTGAAGCACCATATACTTGTCAGCTATTATTATTTTCATAAATTTTTATCAATTTTCTGGAAATGACATAAAGAGAGAGAGAGAACAATTTTGTGGGCAAAAAACATTCATCATTTAGCAAATAACATTCTGGTATTTAGTTTCTTTGCATTTAGGCTGCTTTTTGAGTGATGACAAAAACATTGTTCATTACTAAATATAATTAGCAATTTTCATTTGGGTAAAACAGTAAGAAATATGTCTTCAAATTATCTCTACAATTCATGAGGTAAAAACTATAAGTAATTAAGAAAAATTCAGTTGAGGGAGAAAGGTAATTTTAGTGATCTCAGATACATATGGTAGGTTTCTATTTTAACTAATTATTCTTATTAACTAGGTGCTATATTTAATTATTTCTACACTAAAATATGAAATCCTGAAAAACAACCCTAGTTACCTCAACAGAATTTTTAAAATTATCATTTCCTCTCATGTGTCTTTCATAGAACCTTCTTGTAATATTTTTGCACTTTCTCATTCATTCAACCATTTATTAACTTGATATACTTTTTTATTACTTATTTTCACCTCCTGGTCTTTTATTTGTGTCAGAGCCCTATCAGTCTTCGAAACCCTATGGTCACTTTCATAGCACACAGTGGAATGGGATTTTGATGGAGAGCATATGATATGGGAACACAATATGGCAGCTGCAGAAGGAAGATGCCATGGAAATTTACTAAAGAGCTGCTTTTGTAACATTTGGACCAGAAAGAATTCCCAAAATGAGTTCATCTCTTACAAAGACAGAAAGATGAAAAGACTTGAGTAAAATTAGGTTTCATAATACTTTGAAGTGGGAACTCAAAACAACCCTGTACTTCATGGATAATTTTGTGAATGCTAGTTTTTTCATTCATTTATTTATTTAGAATGCCAATTAGTCACAGAGTCCCTGTGAATATAGTCCCTGATAATTTCACTTATCTAAACTGGAGAACTTTGATTTTTAATTTTTAGAAATATATCTCTATTTTATAAGTTGTCTTTGTGAGAATCACAGATGGAATGCTGTGAAAGTTGCGTTAGATGACTTCTAAAATTTTTCAGCCCTAATTTTCTATGATTCTATAATTAAGCAATTTACTTTCCTCCTGAGTTTTAATATGATTTGTACTCTTGTCCATTAAAACAGGCTGCTTTCTTGCCTGCCTATGCACTTAAATAGTAGAAGGAAGAACAATTCAGAAAGATTAAATCAGTCAAGAGTTTGATCAAAACCCAATTTTTGGTCTGATTCTAGAAAGAAGAGAAAAGCCCTTTCTGAGCCCTTTTATGTAATCAGAAGTAGAGGTTGTTTTTTGGGACAAGCCAAACAGTCAAAAAATGCTCTTAACAGATTTCTGAAGACAGGAATCCTTTAGGACAGTGGTCCTCAAAGTGTAGTCCAAAGAATTGTTGGGGTGTCTGAAACCCTTTCAGAGGGTATACAAATTCAAAATTATTTTTTATTTCTAATATAGTAAATAGTTATAAATATAACCCTGTGAACAAAAACTCTTTGAACAGATCCTCGATAGTTTTTTTTAACAACATGAAGATACTGAGAACAAAAGCTTGAGAACCACTGCTTAGGATTTCAAAATCCCATAATTTTATCCTTGAGAATACTCCCTCGACTTGATCATATTTCATTCCCCATAGCTTTGTAGATCAATTTTACATGGTTGAAAACTACCCATCACTTGAGTATTTTTATAATAAAAATGCATAAATTTAGGATGATGAGCATTTCCTAAACCAGCTATATTGGTTTTCAGACATTAAACAAAGCTCCCCTTACTCTATACCCCCACCAAAAGTTCTCATTAACTTGGCACTTTGATCTTTGTAAAGCCCTTTCTTCACAATAATTCTGTGAGACAGGTAATACAAACACCATTTTCTCTTTTTCACCTCCCTCTCTAGTCTCAAGGTAAAGCAATTGATGCCTCCAAAGGGGAAATGACTTGCTAAAAGGTCACATAGCTAACTAGTAGCAGAGGCAGGATGGATTCCAAGGTCATCTAATTCCAGACTTAGTGTTTTTTCTCTTATACCAGGAGACTTCACCAGATCATCCAAGTGTTAACTGTCCCATTCCAGTAAAAGTAGGAGCAAAGTTTGACAAAACCATGCAGTAATGAAGTTTGACTAGCACACCACTTTTCAATTAATCAGTTTGTTTAATCATATTGTTTTGATTTGAGGGAAGAATTCATGGAATTCCAAGACTGGAAAGGTAGGAAATAGATGGTGGGGAATACTGAATGCTAAACTGAAGAAGTTATATTTTGCCTTAAAAGCCATAGGGATAATGTTGTAAAAAATTACCCTGGCATGGATTCTGTCAATACAAAGTTATTATTAAATAAAATAAAATTAAAATAAAAAAAAAGTCATAGGGAGCTTTTGAGAAGATTTTTGAGTAGGAGAGTTGTTGAGGTGTGAGAAATGAGGGGGAGAGATCCCCAGGCCAGTGTCCCAGGTTCTTGAGAAAGCATTCATAGTACTGAATGCAGGTGAGGTTTGTGGCAAAAAAAAAAAAAAAAAAAAAAAAAAAAAAAATGGGTTTATTACATTGAGAAACAATTTCTCAGTGGGCCAAATCCTGAAAGGATTTTTAGCAAAGATTTGGGGTTCAGTCTTTGATTATATTGGTTTTTTATGGCCTGAGGCTAAGGAGCAATCTCTAAATGAATTTGAGGGACTAATTTTTCAGTTCAATAAAGGGTGATGATTATGCCCCAGGTCAAGATCTCCAATTGAATTGTAGGTGGAGATCTCCTCAATGGAGGTCCATTGTAGGTGGAGTTTCCCCTGGAACAGGAGGGTGGGACCCTCCCAAAAGTTGGGAGAGGTTGAGATTTTAGGGTTTCTCTAACCCAGGTCCATCCACTCCCAAAGATCAGGAGGACACAATTTACATCACAATTATGCCTTAGAGTCTTTCAGCTGTTAATTGAAGAATGGATTGGAGAAAGAATAATGGAATCTTATTGTGTTGGAGGAAAACATGGTGACAGTTTCAGAAAAATCTGGGAAGCCTGGTATCAATTAACGCAGAGGAAGTAGATTCAGGAGAACAATTTGTATTGCAACAACATTATCAACATGGACACTTAAGACGTCTGAACAGTGTCCAATTATGACTCCAGAAGACCAAGCACAAATCACATCCTGCTTATCTCCTGACAGAGAAAAGTAAACCCAAGATGTAGAATGAGATAAATTCCTTCATTGGCATTTTCAAAAACATATTTTTTATTCTGTATATCAAGTTTATTTGTTGTTAGGAGGTGGGTATTATGCTTCATCATGAATTCTTTGGAAACACAATGAGTTATTATCCTTATCAGAGTTTTTCAAAGAATCTTTCAGAGTAGTCCATTTTAAAAATGCTATTATTATAGTATAAATGTAGCATTTTTTTTTTTTCCATTGTGAGGGATGGGAGGTAGGAGAAACAGAAAACTGCTGATTAATTGAAACTAATTAAAAATAAAATAAATTAAAGCAATTTAATTTTAAAAAAGAAAAAATGGATTGGAGAATGGGCAGATTGAAAGCAGGAAGACAAATTCAGAGTAAGTCAATTAACAAGCATTTATTAAGAGTTTACCATGTTTCTGACATTGTGCCAAGTACTGGTAATATAAGAAAAATTAAACAAGCAAAACCAGTGCCTTTCTGTAAAGAGTTTTTATTCTGTGAAAATTATCTGTTTATAGAGAATAGATGGAAGGTAATCTCTGAGGGAATTTACTAGCAGCTAAGGCGGATCACGAAAGGTCTATTGTTTGAGTCTTTAAAGGAAAAAAAAAAATTAAGGGAAAGACAGGGAAACTAAGAAGCCAATGAAGAACATTCCCACTATGAGAAAATTCTAGTGAATGGAATGGAGTGAAGAAAGATTGAAGACAGGGAGACCAACTAGAAGAACAGTTCATTAGCTCAGACAAGAGATGAATAGGGAATGAAGGGAGATGGAAGCTATGTGAGCAGTCAGCTCTAGGGGCCTCCATTTCTTTTCCACTAACCAGCTTTGATTTTATCATTCAACTGAAATCCCTCTCTCCAAATTTACCGATGTTCTCCTTGTCATTGTAATTGTTAAGTGTACATAAAGGAGTCAACTGGAACCAGCTTGAATTGGCTCCAGAGAGCTGATTATTGTTGGGTGATTATACTGTAGAAATGGCAAATGCTATTAATGGCTTGATTTTTCTTTCTTTTTTGAATTGTCAGTTTAAGAAAGTTTTAACAATTCTGATTAAACTTAAAAGTATACCTTGTGCATTTGTTTTAAAAAAATTAAGATGCTTGTTAACTATTTTCCAACAAATCTCTGATTATGTGTCTTGGTGTTGCAGCATAGATTGAATATTTTTCTGGAAATAATCTTGAGTTATTTTGATTGTTGCTTTGTTTTCTATGTTGAGATATGTCAGACACTTTTCTTCGATTATTTCTTGTATTATGGTGCTCAGGTTTTTTTGACTTTTCTTGTTCTTTTGGGAAGTCTATAATACTTAAGTTCTCTCCTATCTTCAAGATCAACATGCTTTGCTTGATGGAAATAATATTTTCTTTTAACATTTTTGTTTCTAAATACTATCTTTCATTTCCATATATTTGTGTTCCCAATCAAGTATTTCCTCTTTTGTTTCTTTAGTGAGGCTTGCCACCATTGATTCAAGTTTTGTTTTGCTTTTTTAATTTTGCCAATTATTTCTCTCATGTAGTCCATAAATTCTATTTTCACATTGCATATTTTCTTTTAATCTGTTAAGAAACAATTGGCTGTAGGTTCATACTTTCTTGGCAATCCATAACTTCTATTGCCTCATTAGTTGTTGATTCATTTTTCTTTGTCTTGCAATATTTATTCATAGATGTCTGGGGTCATTTAGCTGATGGTGATCTAAAGGATGTATTCCATTCTCTTACATTTCAATATTTTCCTTGTTGGTACATTTGCTCATGCACAAGGTCTTTACGTTAATTTTCTTCTTCCTGAAATTGTTAGCAATTTCAGTTTTTTTTTCATATTTTCCTCTATTGCTTACTTTCTGATTCCTTCCCCTATGATTGTGGTTTCCTGGCTGCTGTACCTCTAATATGTCTCAACTTACAGCATGCAGGCAATTCATATTTCGACATCCTCAGTCTTTATTTTAAGTGAGTTTTAGAAGAACAGAACTGCGTCCAAATGCATGCTGAACTCTTTCCCTCAGGCTTAAATGGAATATCCAATAATTCTACATGTATCCTACCCCAATTCCCTCTATTCTTTAGTTTTTTGAACCCTGCTAACAAAACCAAGTGATGATGCTATTGTCCTAGCCAAGACAAGAGACTTATCTTTTGGTTTTCTCTATCGGTGGGAAGAGAGAATGTCAGCATCCTCTTCTTTGTATGACATTTTAAAAGTTTGAGAGTCATAATTTCTGAATAATTAATCATCTTATTAATAATGCAAGCATGTTATTAATAAAAGGGGTCAGTGGCACTCTTAAATGCCAAAGACTCACAGCTGCGACTTACACCTTATATGCCCTTAGAAAATTTGTTTTTCCTGAGAATGGCAATCAACTCTGACTAGGTACCAATTAGTGAAAGAATAAATATTACAATGAGAGGCTGGATGTATTCTAATGAACTTTGATTCTGTAATTTACTTCTAAATAACCCCAGACCTTGTGCAATACAATCAAAGAATTTAGCAGCACCAAACTCATGTAGAGCACAGTAGTCTTCTCCCTTGGATTAAGTTCCTTATGAGTTGGGTGGGTTTTGATTTGTTCAGAGTCACATTTTAATATGTTTGCCAGGAAAACATCAGATGGAGTCATGAGGAGTCAGATACTAAAACATTTCAACAACAAAATTCCTTATTCCACCTAGATGCTTCACTTGGCTACTGATTGCTTTGGGGAGGGAGAGGGAGACAAGAGGGAGGAAGAAGAGATAACAAGAAATCCTGGAGTTTGAACCTGGGTGACTGAGGAAATAATGCTATTTTGATAAGAAAGAGCATGAAGCCTTGATTTGCCAGAAGAATTTGCATATGAACTCAAGAAGGAAGCACACACAAAAGGGGAAGAGATCATCTTAAAATGAAATTAATGCAAGCTGAGCTGAAATAGCAGAAATTAATTTCCCCCACCAGGAAGGAAGTGTTGTAATGACAGAATGTTATAAATAAAAAGAGCTAAAGTTAAAGAATTTCTTTAGATTTAATTACAGGACCATAGATTCAGAATGGGAAGGTATCTGTGAGGTTTTTGAGGTTAGTGCCTTCTTTTTACAGATAAGAAAATTGAGGTCCAGAAAGGTCAAATTACTTACCAGAGAACAGAGAACTAGTGAGTGCCTGAGGAGAGGCACAAAGGCAGCCTGATTCCAAGTCCAGTGTTCTATCCATTAAATTATGAGATCTTTCTCCAAGGGAAGGCTGTTCAAATTTGAGATGACAGTTAGTAATTCTTTACCTAGAAAAAACCGCAGACTGAAACTAAGACCAGCATAAGACCAGCATGAGGATGATAGAAGGGATTGGGGGAAGGGTAGTCAGAAGCAAAACACTTTGAGGAAAGACAGGGTGAAAGGTGGAAAGAGAAAAAAATAGAGGGGAAAATATAGTTAGCAATAGTAACCATGAAAAAAAATTGAAATGATTTTCTCTGATAAAGACTTCATTTCTCAAACAGAGAGAACTGAGTTAAATTTAAAGAAGAGCCATTCTCCAATTGATAATGATCAATTTTTAGTTTTCAGACTAACTAATCAAAACTAGCAATAGCCATATAAAAATGCTCTAACTCACTTATTTTTAAATAAAATTTAATTTTCAAAATACATGCATCTAATTTTCAATATTCAACTTTGCAAAACCTTGTATTCCAAATTTTTCTCCATCCCTTCTCGCCATCCCCTTCCTTAGTAATCCAATATATTCTAACTCTCTTTTGATTGGAGAAATGCAAATTAAAAGCAATTCTAAGGTACTACCTCATGGCTATTCAATTGGCTAATATGATGGAAAAGAAAATGACAAATGTTGAAAGTGTTGTGGGAAAAATGAAACATTAATGCATTGTTGGTGGAGTTGTGAATTGATTTAATCATTCTTTGGAGCAATTTGGAATTGTGCCCAAATGTATACACTTTGACCAAGCAATATCAGCAGTAGGTCTGTAGTCCATAAAATATATATATATATATATTAAAAAGGAAAAGGACCCATGTGTACAAAGATATTTATATTAGCTTTTTTTTTTTTTCGTGGTGGCAAAGAATTAGAAATTAAGAGGATGCCTGTTATTTGGGGAATGGGTGAACAAATATGAGATGTATGATGAAATACTATAATAAATGAAAAGGAAATTGTTCTCAGAAAAAACATAGAAAGACTTCCATGAGCTGATGCAAAGTGAAATGTACTGTGCACAAAGTAACAGCAATATTGTGAGATGATCAATTGTGAATATCTTAGCTATTTTCAGCAATATAATGATCTAAAACAATTCTAAAGGACTTATGATAATAGATCTATTTATCTCCAAAGAAAGAATTGATGCTATCTGAATACAAATTGAACATACTTTTCTTACTTTATTTTTCTTGAAGTTTTGGGTTTTTGGTCCATTTTCTTTTACAATGATTACAATGATTAATATGAAAATATTTTGCATGACTACACATATATAACCTATATCAAATTACTTGACTTCTCAATGAGAGGGATGGGGATGTAGAAAGGGAGAGAATTTGGAACCCTAAGTTTTAAATACAAATATTAAAAATGTTTCTACATGTATTTGGGGCAAATAATATACTAAACAAAAATTTAAAATTAAGGCCATCATGTTTATTAATAAAAGGATGGTAATTTGGTTGTCTCTCTTAAGGACCCCTCATAGTGGTGGGCTCGGAATTTATATGTCCTTGGAAGAGTAAGTATTCCTGAAGGAGGCAATGAACTCTGGTTAACAATTAATGAGATAATGAATATTACAATAAGAGGGTGGGCTATATGACAACGAGAGTCTATGTGATTTGGATCATCCAAATCTTAGTCAAAGAGACACCAATTGCCATAATACATCTTTGACAAAAGGGAGAATCAACATTTTTCCAGAACTATCTGGGTAAACCCAATAAACAGGAATCCATCCATTTGTCTAAACTTATAATTTCTTTTACAATTAGATTAAATCTTGGCCTGGATAAATCTTTGAGATAGATTTCCTATGCCAGGTGATATCTGGATGAGAAAGTAGAAAAGAGGGAAAAGCTTGTTTCTGATTGAATAATTAGTTAATACAAGAGAGAAATAATAATTTCTCATAAATCTAATGAAATTAAAATTATGTAAATTGTGTCCCCCTTGGCTTTTGGGGAGAAATGGGGAAAAACCCGCTGACAAACTCTCCTCTGAGAGAGGCCCACCTCAGGGAATCAAGATAAGTGGTTTCATTCTGTTATCTTGATGGTGACTAACTGCACCCGCTATTGTGCTGAAAATTACTCCAGGACCACTTCTAGTAGCTGAAACTTAAGTGGTCTCATTCAGCTGGAAATCTAGGCCTGGGGGCAGTAACGACATTGAAGGAATCTCATTTAATAGAAATGCCAGTCTCAGATTTCTTATAAAAAGACAATTTTAAACTCCAAATCTTTTCAGAAGTCTGAAGTAGGATTATGCTTTGCCAAAGGACCTCCCCCTTGGCACAGCTGCCTACCAGGACTTCTGCCCTCTGTGAAGAGATCCTCTTCTCAGTGATAACCTTTTGTTATTTCTCTGCCAGAACAATCTTGCCACTGAAGAGTCAGTCTTCCTAGCAAAGCTGGCTTCTCAGTGCCAATAAAAATCCCTTTCGCCATTCAAACTTTTGGGGTTTGTGAATTCTTTCATGTTGGACCTGTGCATCTCTGACCAGAGGGGAGTCCCACAACTCTCTGCACTGCCACTAACTGCATCAATAATTGTCAAACAGTTAACAGTGCCTACCTATTAAATAGCTAATAAATGCTTGTCCTCCCTTTACCACCCCTTCCCCTTCTCAGATTAACTCATCAAGTCTGCTGATCATTTCCCTTTTGCACATTGCTTTGAGTGGATTTGCCATCTTTGGAGGTTTGTATGCAGAAGAGACTGGATGACCAATCCTCAGGTATATTATAGTGGAGAGTCCTTTTGTGTATGAGTTGGAATACAGGGACACTTGGTTGTCTTACACCTCTCAGGTGAATTCTGAATTTGCCATGGAAGCTCCTGATCTTGCAGTTTGATCTTTTTGAGTAGATTGAGGCTCAAGTAGGGACTTCCCCCTGCAGGTGACAGGGAATGGTTCTCATGTTGGCTACACATCCCGTTATAGGCTAACAGACAAACAGACATAAAATCCCCACAATATTAATGTTCTGGCTAATAAATCAGTCTCATGCCCCAGCAGCCAAGTCAGCCCCTCACTTCTCAAAGGGTATAATATGAAATGCTCTGTGAATGCTTATCTTTTTATTATTGTTGTTCACATATCATCATTGAAGGGAACTCTTGGTAAGAAAATTCCCTCAACTAAGGGAGCCTGTCAATGACATTTTACAGTCTTAGAAAATTGTCCAGAGAGCTTGAGACATTAAGTAATTTTCCCAGGGTTACATAGTCAATATAAGTTAGAGATAAATTTGGAACCCAGATGGAGGACAAAGTCCTGGTCACACCACCCTTATTCCTGTTCTGATGAAAGTGGGTTTATGTAAAATTTGGTTTCTGCTTTAGCAATTAGCCAGGAAAGTGATCACAAGATCTCACTTTAGATTTGGGAGGGACTTTCCACCTCCCACACTTTACTGAATGTTAAATTGTAAATTCTAATGTAAAATTTTAAGTGTAAAATGTAAAATACACACATACACACATAATTTACTGAAGCCCAGAGAGATAGGTGATTTGGGGAATAAGTGTTTAAAGCAGCATTCAAATCCAGGCCTTCCTTTCTCCAAGTTCAGTCAACTATATCTCCCCGTCTTTCTTTCTGTATTAATGCTTAATGACAGTGTTCAGTAGTCATATGATAAAGCTGGCAACTGACATGAGAGACAAAAGCAGAAGAATGAAATATGAATAAGGAAATATGATTCTCCATGTATTTTCTTTGCAAAGCTTCTGGAATTGTCATTTCCTTCTCTAGCTCATTTTACAGATGAGGAAACTGAGGCAAACAGTTAAGTGTTTTGCCCAGGATCACCTAGCTAGTATCTGAGGCCAGAGTTAAATTTAGGAAGATGAATTTTCCTGACTTCAGGCCTATGCACTTGGCACCTAGCTGCCTTCATACTTACTTGGCACACAGTAGGTACTTAATAAATGCTAATTTTCCTTTTCTTTTAAAAAATAATAGCTTTTTATTTTCAAAATATGTGCAAAGATAGTTTTCATCATTCACCCTTGCAAAACCTTGTACTCTAAATTTTTTTTTCTTCCCTTCTCCCTATCCTCCCCCCAGACAACAAATAATCCAATATAGGTTAAACATGTGCAATTCTTCTATAAATATTTCCATATTTATCATGCTGCACAAAAAAATTATTTTCTTTTTCCTATTCATGGCCTTGTTGTTTATTATTCTGTTCTCAAGCATCCAACATTTGCTCTGCCCCTACCCTGGCATAATTTATCTTTCAAAGTTTATTTGAGACCATTTTTCATACAAATAGTATGGTAGCCTTGGGTAGGTTTTATGAATCAGACTTATATTTTGTGAGGTTTATTTCAGGTGCAAAAAAATATTATTTATGGCTGCGATTTCAATTAAACTGAATAGATCTTTATTAAAGACTTTGTGTATTTGACCCTATGCTAGCCTATAGGGATATAGAGGTAGAAAAATCAAGGTATGTGCAGGAGATTGAGGGTACTTAGAAGCCCCAAAGTCAACTTTATTCCAGAATAGACATTAAAAATGGTCACATTTCCATCTTTTTCCTATATGTCTCCAACTCTGTTCTTACTTTGCCTCAAATTCAACTTGGCTAAAATCAAACTCAGGTCCCTCCCCCAAGTCCTCCTTCTGATTATCCTATTTCTGTTCATTATAAACCAGCTTTTCTATTAGATTAGACTAATACCTATGAGGTAGATCATCACTGACTCTTCTTTTTCCCACCCTCATGAACAATGGTCAAGAAAGGAATGGTCCAGTTGAAATGAACATTCTCCAAAGTGAACAGTCCTGGAGGGTAATTTGTAGGCATCTTACTAAGAAAGCAAGGTGCCACCAGAATCCACTGACTCTAAAATGTAATTAATATAAGACAAACACTGAAGGTGGTAATTTTAGCACATTATGAAAGTGTACTGAGGAAAAAGGGGAATTATGTAATGACAAGAACAGATAGAACTCTTCAATAGGATCCCTGGACCATAGAAACTTTGGTCAATCCATATTTAAAGATGAGAAAATGAAGCCTGAGAGATGAGATGATTTTTTTCTTATAAGTGCTTAAGCCTGTTTGAGGCAGTTCTAAAGAGCTGATTATTAAATTTTTAGCATGAGCATAATTTATACCTTAAAAATGGCCGGGAAAAGGCTTGTTATACTATTTCAATGATGATCTAGACTTAAGAAAGTGATGAAAAATCTTGTATAATCAAGTATACTTGTCCAATTGTTAAATATTTACAAGCATACTTCTCTCTAGAGAGTAGATTAAAAAGTGTCAGGACTAGAACTGAGAATTTCTGGGAGGAAAAAAATTAGTGTTTTCTCCCTTGCACCAAGATGTCTCTCAGTATATGAACATTGTCAATAGCTACACATAATGTTTAAGACTGGAATGATTTTAATGATCATTCATTCTGTCTAGTTCATTTTAGAGATGAAGAAACTGAGATATAGCCTGTAAGAATATTGAAAAAGAAGGAAAAGATAATCAGAATTTGTTAAAATGTTTCTAGTTAATTCTAGGTTCTCTGCCCTCCGGTGTGGGATCCTGAATTTTTTTTTTTTTAAATAGCAATAATCCTTGACTGGAAGCATATTTTACTAAATTATCAAACCTTGATAAATATAATTATTAAACAAATCCAAATTCTCTGCTTTATCTTTGCATTTACTAAGCAATCTTTTGTTTTGTAATTTATTTTCCTGGATGGATGAGCTAGGCCAGAAAGTATACACTCTCCATGTAGCTGATTCCATTTCCTTTCATAATGAAAATATCAATGAATCAATTAGATGGCTTCAAATGTGTGTCTGCTCAGAGTGCAGTTTTGAACTTAGGGAAAGAATTAAAAATAGAAATGGAAAAACAATTTGAGTGTGAATCAAATTGTTGCTGAGGGGTCAGAAGAGATTTGCATTTTCATTATTTTCAGCAACATCTAGACATCTGTCTGCAGCGTTGGTCTTCTCTGAATCTGTAGGTTTTCACTTCACTTCACTTCAGCTGCTTCACTTCAGCATAGATAACTGGGGAGTCCTGGAAGGGAAAATACTAGGGTGAGGATATGGGAGAGAAAGAAAAGGGGCAAGGAATAGCCAGAAAACCCAACTCACCTTAATCTCTGGAAGCTTCTTTGTGTTGTTTACTGTGGAAAGAAGGGAAGCTTTGACTTGTGAGTCTGTTCAAATTCAGTCTCAATCTCTTATTAGGTGTATAATCCAACAGCAGTCAAATAACCTCTGTCTACCTCAGTTTCCTCAACTTTAAAAATGAGAATTATACAGCACCTACTTTATAGCTTGTGAAGGATAAGATGACATAACATTTATAAAGTGTTCAGTATAGTGCCTAAGCACATGGTAGGTGCTTAATAAACTTGGGTTCATTTCTCTTATCACTATATCATCAAAAGTGATTGTCAGACTAGATGCTAATCCTCACATAAAAAGAATTAAATTCAAAGAATTTGCTTTTGCAATTGTCTGTTCACTAATCATTGATCCTATATATCATAGGTCAGAGATTTAAAAGAAACAGGATAGACTTATCATCTACAGGCAACACAGTGAATAGAACTCCAGATGTGGTATTTTTATAGATGAAACACAGAGATGGACAAAGACTTGCTCATAGTGACACAGGTGGTAAGTAAACAGTTAAGATTTGAAACTAAATCCTCTGGATTTAAATAACAATATTACCAAGCTTTTGATTTTTCCAAGTATTAACAATATGTCTCTTTAATGCATTTATCTTATTTTTATATTATAGTTATTTGTATTTGTATCTTATTAATTTATTAGATTAAAAGCACCATGTATGTAGGGACAAAATCTTATCTAATTTTTTTCTTTCCTCTGGGAACAATATACTAAAGCACTGAAAATGTACTTGCTAAATTAAATTTTGGTGAATTGAATTAAACTAATTGAGATACAAAACCTTAGTCTTAATCCTTTTTCTCCCTGTACTTTCTTGTTTGCTAATCTCGTCACTTCTTAGGAGTCACTAGATAAACTAGATAAAAGTAATTAAATAACTGAGTGATCTTACCTTCTTTTCCATGTTCTTTGGAAGTGATTAACTCAGAATAAACCACATTTTCAGCTACAGGATTTACTAAAAGAGAAGACAAAAAAGACAAAAATTTCCAGAAGATATTGACCAAGGAACTAACACCATAGATTTTTAGAAGATTTCAGAGATCATCTAATCCAGACCCTTTGCAATGCAGGAACCCTTTCTTCAACCATTCTACAGATAGTCATCAAACCTTTGTTGGAATACCTCTAGTATTGTTGAGTTTACTAATTGCAATAAAGCATTTTCCATTTTTAGAAACTGATAGTCATTGTTATAGAGCAATACTCTAAGATCCAACAAAACATAATTTAGAATCACAATCACTTCCCATTGACTCATTTTTATTTACTTTTCCCAACAGGGTACTCCAGAGCTCAGAATAGACAATGTCCTTACTTATAGGATTCACTGTAAGAAAAGACAAAATTGATCAAGAGGCTCTGGTCAAGAGCTTGGATTACTAGCTTTTCTTAACCATCTTTCTCAGAATCTTCCTTACTTGATGATGAGACAGGCAAATCCAAAAAGATCAAGATACTTGAATCAAGAGCCTTGAGAAAAGCACTGTCTCACAGAACCACTGACTGTTTCTAATTTGGGCTCCATAGCTAACATTGATGAGAATAATCATAGTGCATGATTTGAATCGAATAATATGTAGGATCATTTTTTTTCTCCAGATACCAGCATTAGTTGCTGACCAACTGCCATTGATGGTCAGGTAAAGCCAAGAATTCTGGGAAATATAGGACAGCATTCCCAGACTATACTTCCTACTTCCAATCTAGTCCCCACAATCATTATTCCAGGAAGCAATCCTAGGGAATAAATGGTCTGGCAGATCTTTCTGCAATTGTTTATGAACAAAATGATCAACACTATCAAATGGCCCATCCCTTTTAAGTTACTGGAAATAGAAAAAAATTCATTTATATCTGCTTTGCCACTTTACCATGGGGCCTTTCCATCTGACTTGCAATTAAAACCTTTATATGTTGTCTACCACCATCAGAATGTGAGTTTCTTAAGAGAATTTATTGGATGATCTTAATTTTTGATTTCTATCCTCAGCACTTGACATAGTATTTTTCTTATATTAAATAATTAATAAGTGATTTTTTATTCTTTCATTCATTCATAATTCTAGGTAGGCCACTCATTGATTTTGGGTAACTGAGCTTGAGCAAAGCATTGAGCACCTACAAGAATTTAGCTCTGTTTACCTTATGTTCCCTTTCTTTTGCTTCACTCTACTCACAAAGCCCAGTTCTTCAACCTTTGCCCAAAGATGAGGTCCTTACCATTACCATATATTGGCACCAGTTCCTTTTGGGAAGGTGAATTTGAATAGACAGGTTCTTGAAGGTTCGAGATGGAAGAGACCCTGTGGGAAATAGATACACAAGCTATACCTTGGAACATAAATAAGTTATGGGCAGAGTCCTGGAAGCAAAAAGAATGGAAATGGTATTGAATTTTAGGGAAATCAGAAGACAAAAATATCATGGAGAGATCTGGATATTCTATCAGATGCATTCTTTATGAGCGTAAGTATTATCAATTACACAGGCAACTTATGTGGGTTCTTTTAAGAAAGAAACAATGAAAAAAATAAAAATAAAGAGAAACAATGTGATGGAACAATCAAAGGAGGCATAGTCTTAAATTGGAATGATTTAGTAACAGGCTCCATCCATAGATAAGAATGCCTTAATGATGAAAGACCCACTCTGAATGGCTGAAATGTTTATCCTTTTCATTATCATAATAACTCTCATAAGAGTTTAATTTATCACCTTTATTTGTTGGGTTAGCCTTTGTATAAAATCAATTAGAAAAAACACAGCCCATGGGTTAGAATCTCATAACCTAAGGGTCAAATACAGGGAAATGAAAAGCATTGTGTGATATCAAGCCTGTGTGATAAATAAACATATTAATATTAGACAAAAGCAGATCAAAAAACTGGGTAGTAAAGGGCAAGTTTTAAGAATAGTGATGAGGGACACTGTCCTATGAAATCATCTGCACATTCCAAAAGGTCTGAAAACAGCCCCATCTCCAAGGACAAAAGGTAGTAATCCATTTTTGAGCTTCTGCATGGGTGAGTGGGATAATGTGATGGGAGATGGGAGGGCAGAAAACATGAAGAGGGTAGAAGAAGCAGAGGCTTTACCTGTATGGGCTGGGGGCAGAGCTTCTTCCTAAAAAGCACAAGAACAGGGTATCAGAAGAGAAGTAGGTCTTCTCTTCTCTCCTTCCCTCTCTTTTCTTTCCTTCCTTCCTTCTTTTTTCCTTCCTTCCTTCCTTCCTTCCTTCCTTCCTTCCTTCCTTCCTTCCTTCCTTCCTTCCTTCCTTCCTTCCTTCCTTCCTTCCTTCCTTCCTTCCTTCTCTCCTCCCTTCTTATCTTTCTTCCTCAATATTTTGTCTTTCTTCTTCTTTTTCATTGTTTTTTCTCTTTCTCTTACCTATTCTGTCTTTTTCTAACTCTCTCTCTCTCTCTCTCTCTCTCTCTCTCTCTCTCTCATACACACACACACACACACACACACACACACACACACACACACACACACACACGGCATTCACTTTTCAGCTGATTTTTATGGATTGTTTTTTCTTATACACTATGAACTCCTTTTGGACAGAGTGTTTTTTGCCTCTTTGTGCCCCTAGAGCTCAGCACAGGCCTTGCATTCACAAATGCTTTTTATTGCCTAACCTAGGAGAATTTCAAGGGCAGATAATCATTTGTCAGATATGATAAAAGCAGACATTTCTCTATCACTTTAAAATTTGCAAAGTTTTGTAATCTGATTTCTACTTCACAACAATACTATCCTTATTGGGATATGGATTAGACTACATGATATCTGAAATTGCTCCCAAATCTGAGTTTTTATAATTCTATGAAAGTTAGCTACCTGCTAACTCACTAGAAGACTTTGAAGATAATGAAAAGTTTTCTTTCCTGGAGAATGGATTCTTCGAGGGGCAGAGAACTAAATGGGGCCTTAGAGAGAGTCTAAAATATTTTTATTCAAAACTGGCTTCAGGCAAATGGGTAAATTACTTAAATTCTCTCTGCCTCAGTTTCTTCATCTGTAAAAGGGAGGGAATAATAATAGCAATACCTTGCAAGACTGAATGACATAATATTTGTAAAGGGCTTCACAAACTTTAAAGCTATTTGGGGAAAAAAAACCACACACAGTAATCTGATTTACCTGAACTGGATTAACAAGCTGACAAGTGGGAATTTTAAAGAAAAGAGCAAAAAATTTTAGGCTCAGAATAGTTTTGTTCTTCCCCATAAAGAAGTGTTAGAAGATAGAATTCTAAAAAGTAGTTTTCTAAATTCAGTGAATTATAAAGTTCTTTTTAGAATGCATTCATTTCATATAGATTTTTTTAAATTGACACTCCTATATGAAATTGCCTTCCATTTTAGGAAGTGGGGAAGGGAGAAAGGGGAGTTTAGGGAGGGAGCGAGAAAAATTTGGAACTCAAGATCTCATAAAAATAAATGTTAAAAATTGTTTTGACATATAATTGGGAAAAAATAGTTTAAAAAATCCATACCCCAACTGCATTTTCTCTCTGCTTATATGTGTTCCACTGAGCTGAGAATATAAGCAAAGAATTAGACATCATCAAAATGTCTTCCTTGGATAGATTTTAATACAAAGCAGATTTGATATTAGAATTTGCATTCAGCCCCTTTACCACCAAAGTCATGGTTTAATCCTCTGCCAAGAAAGGCCTTTGAAAGGCCACATAGTACAATGGAATGATCACTGGATCTTTCTTCTCTCATTTACTTCCTAATGTGAAAATGGGCAAGTTAGTTACTTAACATTTTTGGGCCTTAGTTTTCCCATCTATAAAATGAGCTTCTTATGTCTCTCCCAACTCCAAATCTATGACATCTCTGAAAGAAAACTGAACTAATAATCTTATCATTGGGTATAATTTCATATGGAGATTAACCCTCAATCATCTGAAACTAGAATAAAGGATTGTACCTCATTCTTTGGTGGAATTTCAATATTAAACAATAGCTTATGTCATTATATAGCACAATGGCAAAATACTAGTTTCCCAATCAAAGGCCTTGAGTTTGAATTCCAACTTTCCCATCCTCTACTTGTGTGACATTAGGAAAATCGTTCCATCTCTTAGTACATCAATTTTGTTCTATGTCAAAAATAAGAGTTTGAATTTCTAACTTCTTTTCAGCTTTAAGTTTTATGTTCTCATAAAGCTTCTATTCAGTTGAATTAGTCACTGTTTATGTGATTTTCCTGAGGGCAAACAGGAGAGGTGATTCACAAGGCACTAACTTGTCAAATACTAGACTGGGTTAAGGGCAAGGGAGGCTAGTCGTTATGAGAAATCATCACTGTAACTATGCTTTAGAAGTGTCCTATATTGCACATTCAAAAAATAATATAAAGTATACAGGAGCGGGGAAAAAATGTTTTAGGTCCTTATAAAATGAACTGTGTTAAGAGATAGGGTAGCAACAACAACAAACAAACAAACAAAAAATCAAAGTCTGAACTCCATTTAATTATAATTTAATTATCAAACTTGATAAGGAATTAGAAAATGTACCATCCTCAACTTCATTCAACTTGATTTGAGAAATAGGGAGAAATAGGGAGAAAAAAGGAATGCTGCACCTAATGTCAATTTCTGTTGAAAAATTGGATAGTTTTGCTAAAAAGACTCCTCCCTCTCTCTCTTTTCCTCCTCCTTCTCCTCTTTCTTTTTGTTCAGAGGGATGTCTCATTAACAAAAATTATCAATAAAAATGAAAAAAAAAAAACAATCTATATAAGGAAATAGCTCATTCAGCAACATCAAGTCACAAAACTGAAATTATAGATGTATAGAAACTGCTTGATTAATCATAAAATGTATATTTTCCATGCTTGGAGTCAGAAAGTCCTGAGTTCAAATCCAACTTCAAACACTAGTTAAATGACTCATGGGCAGGATACTTATCTCTGCTTCAATTTCCTCATTTATAAAATGAGGTTAAAAATAGTACTTACCAAAGGATCAAATGACATAATGGTAAAGTGCTTAGTACAGTGCCTGGCACAAAGTAAGAACTATATAAATGTTAACTGTTATTATTATAATACTCCTTTTCTCTCATCTTCCCCTACTTTACATTGCATTAAAATTTTATTTATAGACATTTTATCTTCTCTAGTATGATAAAAGCTATTGAGGGAAAGGGTGTTTCATTTTTACTTATGTATTCTTAGTACCTAATATAATGTCTGGCATATGGTAAGTGCTTAATAAGTGCTTGAAGTGTAACCTAAGAAGTCAAGGTCTTTACTCTCATTGATGGAAAACTTCATGGATAAAAAACTGAGTTATGAGGCAAAACAAGTGAAATGGGAATGCCAAAATATCCTCCAAGATTTATTCTTGTCCTGGGGATGGAGATTTTTATTTTGGCATTGATGTAATTTATTTAATGAACCATGAAACTCCTCTGCCAAGTTGAAAGTCTTCATTGTTAAATTGAGGAAGACATACCCATGGTTGGATGAATGGGTTAACTGGTTGCAGAAGTTCTTCCTTTTTCCTCCTTCAAATAAATCATTCCTTTTAAGTGTCTTGGCTTCTTTATCTTTGTTGAAATGCCCAGATTTCCTTTTCTTCTCTCTACAGATCTCTAAGACCCATCAGGAAGGTGAGATTTCTGAACTGGCATGAAATCCTTAGATCAATTAATTAGGATGGCAGTGGGGACAATAAAACAAAGAATTCACACTTTTTCAAGGAGTTACTTAGTCTGGGGATTTTTTGAACTTTGTGAAAGAGAGAACATCAATCTAGAACTTGTCTTCCTCTGGTGAAGACAAAGAGGATTTTATCAGTCAATCAATTAGTCAATCAACAAACAATTCTTTAACACTCACTGTGTGCCAGGCACTTAGCATCTTAAGTACTGATCGTGCTTGTCTTCAAGGATCTCCCATTCTAATGGGGGAGACACTCTGTAAATAACTAGGTACATTCACAATCTATACTGAACAGATGGAAGGAAATCTCAGGGGAAAAGCAGTTAAGGGCACTTGATAATACTTCCTGAAGAAAAGAAAATGTGAATTGAGACTAGAAGGAAGCCAGGTAAAAGTACAGAGGGAACAGGCATGAGTGGGTCAGCCAGTACAAATGCATAGAGATGACAGTGACAGATGGAGTGTTTGGTGCTAATAAAAAGATCTCTCTCTCTCTTTCTCACTCTCTCTCTCTCTCTCTCTCTCTCACATAACTTGTTTAATTAGAATTGTCTCTTGTGATGGAAAGATCCCAACACATAAGAACAATATAGAACTCACATGCTAGCTTAGTGTAAAAATTGCAGGATTTGATGTCAAGAGGTTGGGGTTCTAGCCTTGAGTTTACCACTGACAAGCATTATAATTAGAGTTGCTTTATTATTTTAGAGTCTCACTTTCCTCTTCTGTAAAATGAGTCATTGGATCAAATAAAATCTAAGATTTATGACAGTTGAGGCATTCTATGATTGTTGAAATTTAGGATTCATTTGTATGATTTTAATTTTTTGTCAAACTATATAAAGTTCTTTCAACATTATAAAAAATAGCATACTAAAAAAAGAAAGAAAGAAACAGTAAGTAAGTCAATAAGCTGAATGCTAAAACACTGGGAAAGTAGGAAGGGTCTAAGCTGTGAAGTGCTTTAAATACCGAATTTGATTATTTGGTTTGGTTCTGGAGGTAATAAAGAGACACTAATATTTACTGAGTAAAGGGGTAACTGTGGTGGAAATTCCTGTTAGCATCTGAGTGGAAAAAGCATTCCTTGAAGCAGAAAGCATCTTGAAACTTGAAGCAACAAGATCAATGAAAATGCTATAACAGTAATCCAACTAAAGATAATAACAACCTGAATTGAGTGGTTTTTTGAGAGATGTTGGGATAGATTACTGGGCCTGGAGTCCTAATAGCTATTTATTTATTTATATTTTTTTGGACTATATGAAAGGAGAGATTCTTTGCCTCAATTGCTATCTAACCTTATTCACTGAATAGGTGTGGGCTTCAGGCTAACTGAGACCTGTTGAAGACCTTAGCTTAAAAAGGCCAAGGTCACCACCCATTTCATTCAGGGCCATCTCCAATCATCTTGATCTTTAACTGGCCATTGGACCCAGATGGCTCTGGAGCAGAAAGTGAAACAGGTAACCTTGCACAGCCCTCCCTCACTTAAATTCAATTCAGTTGTATGTCATGGATCATCTCCCTGATGTCATGGTACTTGAATGAAAGACAAACAACAACAGCTGTTTGACCTCATGTAAGTCTGTTTTGTCTGGAAATCATTGGAATTAATTGATAATTGAAGCATATATAGTTATAACTATATATAAAAATAATAGATCATCTCCCTGATGTCATGGTACTTGAATGAAAGACAAACAACAACAGCTGTTTGACCTCATGTAAGTCTGTTTTGTCTGGAAATTATTGGAATTAAATGATAATTGAAGCATATATAGTTACAACTATATATAAAAATAATATAATGATTATATCAAATATATATAATTACATAATTAAATTTTATATAAAAAGATGTAAAAACAAGAACAAAAGCCTTTATGGTAGAACCATTTTACTTGCATAGACTTTATTTTCTCAATTCTGAAATGATTTCTAAATTCTCTTCTGACTGTTTAAGAAAGTAAATGATCAATTCTGAGTCCTACCTGAATGCATTGGAAAGGGAGTTCATATCATGATTCCAAATTAGCTTTCCTTTTGTATGCATCATCTATTTGCCAGCTAAAGTGGACCTCTTTCTAGTCCCCATGCCATTATCCCTATGTGGATCTCACCTACAGCCTCATAATGTCTATCTCTCTCTTCAATGCCTAATGCCAGTATTACTTGTTCAATGAAGCCTGCCTCTTTTCACTCCCATAAGAAAGAAATCATATTTTTTTCTTCATATTTATGCTAACATTTATGTGGATCACTCTTTTGTATTTGTTTTACACTTCCTTATTTGGCAACTGTGTGCATGACTTTCTCTGTATTTGATTGTAGGCTTCTTGAGGTCATGGGTTGTTTTGGTTTTGTTCTTGCCACCCCCCCTTTCCCAAAATGAGCCTGCCATATGGTTAATATTTAATGGATGAATGTTGAATCGAGTTCAGTTAAGTTCTCAACCTGGCATCTCTGATCACTAGCTATTAGAACTATAGTAGAATCTAAGTGAGGAGAACATAAGCACAAATCTAATATATCAAACTAGTTTCATGAATGTATAAGCTTAAAAAAGGGTAACTAGTAAACTACAAACCTGACTTTCTCAGAAGTTTGAAGTAAACCACAAGAACAACAATAGTGAGGATCAAGATGATGATCAGGGCAACAGTAATTCCCATGATGGCGGTGTTTGGCTGACTTCTTATAGGATCTGTGAGGAAACAACTATGAATGAAACTTTGGGAGATATATCTGGGGCCCAAAGTATCTCCAGATAAGGGAACATGGGTGAAAAATAGGATTTTGTGGGTCTTTCTCTTAGGAACAGGTTGTAGGTATCCAACAGGTTGGATGATCTCAGCTGTATTTACCCGTCAATTATGCTTTGCCAAATACACAATAATATGGAAGAAGGGTGTTAAGCAGTTGTTAAGCTCTGACTTCCCCCATCCCACTCCTTCATGACTCAAGACAGTTTAAAATTTGGCTAAGCCAGTTTCAGAAAATATTGCCCTATAATTCACCATCGTCAAAGTTTTTCCATTATGGAGGACAGCATCAAGCCCAGAGCATCTTACCTACCTGAGATGGAGAGCGTCAGATTTTCACTGAGTTGATAACTGAAACTGTTGTTGGCTTTACAGAAGTAATTCCCAGAATGTCCAACTGTCATGGTGAGGTTGAAGGAAGCTGCACCTCCAGAAGGAGCTATCTTGTTCTCAAGGATTGTGTTCTCATGATAAAATTGATACTGTATTGGAAAAGAACCTCTGAGGGCTTTACAGTGAAACTCTACCACATCCCCCACACTGGCCTGTGCCCTGAATGCACTGAGGTTGAAGAAGGGCTGAGACACTGGAACTGAAAGAGAAAATAAAATTTATCAGAAAGTTTCTCCTCTTGCAAGGAACTCATGAATTCTTTACCTAAAATGTGTGAAACAGAAAGATGTCTCAGTGGTCTTTTCAGGCTCCATAATACATATATTCTATAATAATGAGGCTTCCCCCCAAATACATTCTAGATTTTGGAGGTTTTTTCCCCCCAGCAGAATTCTTCTCTATAATTATAATCTCTAAGATTAGGTTAATAAGACCAGAATTAATTAAACATGTAAGTCTCATCTTCAATAAACTCAATAAATATCTTTTTATGGGGAAAAACCACTTATCTTATGATTTTCAAAACACTATTAAACAATGTGGCAGAAATTATGTTTAGACTGACATTTACACAATATGTCACAATAAGCTCCAAATGGATACATACCTTAAACATAAAATTACAAACAAGATATTCAAGGAACTGAAAGGAGTCATCTTTTACAACTATGACTAGAGGGAGAATTCTTAAATATTTAGTCAAATTCTCAAATAAACAAGGGATGAAAGTAATCACAGAAAATAGAATAGATAATTTCAATCACACAACATTGAAAAGTTTTCATATGAACACAAAGTTTCTTTAATTATAAGATGAAGATAATAATAGCATGTACATCACAAGTTTGCTATGGAATCAATGGAGATAAAATGTACAAAAACATTTATGAAAATATTTGTAAAAGTATTTAGGTGATATAATAAATAATAATATATTATAATGCAATATATAATACATAAACAATATGCACATATGATAATATATGATAATAAATATCATTAAAAGTACATACTAAATGGTTATTTCCTTTTCTTCCCTCAAGGCAGTCAGAATTAGAAAGAAGTAGTTAATTGGGAAACATTTTTGCAGCAATATCTCTCATAAATATCTCATTTTCATGTTATATAGAGAATTGATGAAAATAATATTAGGACCATTACCCAATAGGTAAGTGACCAGAGGATATGAATAAGTAATTTATTCAATTATTAATTCAAGAAGCATTTCTTAAGAACCTACTATGTGGCAGGCATTGAGCTATATCTTGAAGATACAAAGACTAAAATAAAATGTTTTTTGCCTTCAAGGAATTCAACTTGTCTTGACCAAAACAATGTGTGCATAAAAATAAAACACAGAATATATGGAAATAAATTTTGGGGGGAATTCAATTCAAAAATGGAGGAATGAGGAGAAATCTTTTGCAGACAGAAGCATTTGAACTTGACTTTAAATGATACTGGGGATTGTCTGCAGCTACAGTGAGGAGGGGGTGTTCTTTCTTTTATAACAAATTTTGGTATTAGTATCACTAAACCTTAGTCTTCTCCCTTCTCTATCCTCTCTCCTTACCAAAATAAAAAATTCCATTATAACAAATGAGTATAATCACTCAAAACACATCTAGCACTTTGTGCCTGAAAATGCATGTCTCATTTTGCATCTTTAGCTATCACCTCTCTACTAAGAAGTAGATTAGTATTTTGATTGGTTATTGAATTAATCCAAGATCCTAGATTGTTGACAGTTATTTTCCTTTATGATTCTGCAACCATTATGTAATTTTTTCCTGTTGTCTCTGCTTATTTCACTATGGATCATTTCATTCAAGCACTCCCAGGTTCCTCTGAATTCAACCGTTTCATAATTTCTTTCTTTTTTAAAATTTTATTCTCAGTTTAGAATTCTCTCCCTCCTTCCTATTCCTTCTCTAAATATTGAGAAGGCAAAAAACCTTTCAACATTTCTTATGGAAAATTAACATAATTTGTCAATTGGTGATAAGATCACTCCCATGAATTTAATTATCATTTTTATTCTGATGATTTTCATATCTACTAATCTAGCCCTAACTCTGTTGCTAATCTTTTGTCTTGAATTTCTAATTGCTTATTGTACATTTCAAACTCAGTGTCTTACATAAATCTTCGATTTCACATGTCCCAACCTGAACTCATTATCTCCCCCCACCAATATTCTCCCCTTCCAAATTTACCTATGAGGTTCTATCTCTCTCCCAGTCACCCAGGTTTAAAATGTAGATGTCATATTCAACTTCTCACTCTTTCTCACCTTCCATATTGATTTTTTTTTTTTTTTGCCAATGTCTGCTAATTTTACTTTCTTAACATCTGTCATATACATTCCCTTCTCTCTTCTGACATTATCACCATTCTCTTGCAGGCTCTGTCACGTCTGGATTACTGCAAGAGCCTACTGGTTGGTCTCCCAGCCACAGTCTCTCCCCACTTTAGACCATCCTCCAATCAGCTGTCAAAGGGACATCCTAAAGCTTGGGTCTAACGCCTTTTCCTCTTTTATTTGCCCCACCTCACCCCCATTCAACAAACTTTATTTGTTCTCAACCATATACAGGTTCAAATAGAAAATCCTCTAGCATTCAAAGCCTTTCATAACCTATATTTCCCTATTCCCTTCTCCCCCACCTTTCTAGTCTTCTTATGACTTATACCCCAATATGTATTCTATGATTCTATCCTCTTGTTTCTCAAACAAGACACTCCATCTCCTAACTCCAGGCATTTTTATTGGCTGTCCCCTATTTTGGACTTATGTGTCTGTACAATGAGAACTTAGGAAAACATATAATAAAGAAGGAAGAAATGGGTCACTTGTATATTATAAATAAATATGGGGGATTATCTTGAATATATTGGTGAGGAGGAGTCATCTTTTCCCAGTTTAAGATAGTGTTGATTATCCATCCATAATCTTCTGGACCACAACTTTGGTTTTGGGCCATTCTAAGGAAGGATCTAGAGGGGAATTGAAACATTTCAGTAATGCCTCACTGGAAAGACATTTTTATCATATAGGATAGAGAGGCTATTGTGAAGTGTCAGCTCTACCCTAAAGTGGAATCATTCAAGTATTACAAACACATTTGCCTTAAAGTCCCAGAAGAAAACTTTCTTTTATTCCTCTAGCCTACAATTATCTCTCTTCTATCACTTCCTCTTCTAGAGTGAGATGATGAACACTGTTCACCATTAATCTGTTCTGTGATTGTTTGCTGGGAATGTCTTATATCTCCTAATACATTGCTAGCCCTTGCATTCAGAAGCCATGCCTGAAGCTTCTTTGTATTTTACTCTTTTGGCCTAGTTCTAAAGCACTGAGAATAGTATTGGGCATGAAGCAAATACTCAACAAATACTTTTTTGGAAGTGGCTAGAATTGTAGGATTAGTTGATAATATTTTTTTATAATTTTATATCAGAGTTCTCCATGCCAATCTAGCCACTAAGATATAAAGATACAATGACATAGGGTTATAAAAATATTAACTAATCCTGCAATTCTGGGACTCTCTTGTCATTTTAGTCTTGATAACCACAGCTCTAACTTGGCTGGTAAAACTGGGGTGGGCTTCAAGTCATCAAAATTAACGTGGTTATCTTGGAACCTGACAATATTTCTTAAGCAGCATAGAGGTCACTGTATTAATGAATTTCTCTTTCCCTCATCCTCTAATGAACTTATCTCATTTTTAAAATAATATTGTTGCACTGAAAATCTTAAAAATTGACTTGAGGAGGATTGTGCCAGATTTATAGATAATAAGAAAAATTCCTCTTTGATAAATGATCAAAAGATTGGCATAGGCAGTTTTCAGAGGAAAAGTAAAAAAAAAAAAAAAAAAACCTCAATAGTCACACAAAAATGATCTAAATCATTACGAATTAGGGAAACACAAATTAAAAGTACTACCTAACAGCTGTTAGATTAACTAACATGACAGAAAAGGAAAATTACATGTTAGAGGGGACACTAATGTTCTATTGGTGGAGTTGTGAACTGGTCTAAGCATTCTGGAGAATAATTTGGAATTATGTCCAAAAGGCTATGAAACTGTGCATAGCTTTTACTCAGCAATATGATTACCAGGATTGTATTTCAAACATATAAAGGAAAAAGGCAAAGGACATACACACACACACACACACACACACACATATACATGCAATGATAACCATACATATGTGTATGTGTTTATACATATGTATATATAGAAATACTATACATTACATTATATATGTATGTGTATATATGAATATCATAAATATGTGTATAAAAGTAGTTATTTTTGTGATAAGAAATAATTGGAAATTCAGGGGATACTCATCACTTGAAGAATGACTAAACAAGTCATATTTTATGGTTATGTTGGAATGCTGTTGTGTTATAAGAAATGAGAAGAGGGATGGATTCAGGAAACATTGTACAAAGTGCAGCAATCAAGGATTTACACAATTGCAAAGAATTTATGATGAAAAAATGCCATGTACCTCCAAAGAAAGAACTGGTCAACTCTGATGTATTTTGAAGTATACTTTTTTTTTCCACTTGTATTTTTCCTTGCTTTCTTCTTCCCTGCAACATGGCTCATATGGAAATGTTTTGCATAATTTTATATGATCATGAATGATATCTTATTCTTGCCTTCTCAATGGGTGATAAGAGATATGAAGGAGGAGAGAATTTGAAATTCAAAATTTTTAAAAATAATGTTAAAAATTGATTTGAGAGTTCTTGCTCAGGATGGGATTCACACTGCTTGTTTATAGCAAATTTGCTCTTTTGCTTGTCCCCAGCAAATTATTTATTTATAACTCTATTGATGTCTTAATGTAAGAGAAGACCCACAGGAAATCTAGCTGGTTGTCTCCAGCACTACTCCCATTTCCAAGGGAAGAAGAAAAGCATATTACAAAGTAACCCAAGATTTAAAATGATGCCAGGGCCCCTTCCTCCATTTCTCTATCCCAGCCTGCATCACTGATACTCACTTTTCACACTGATCTTCACGTAGTTGCTCTGTTTCAAAATATTCTGAGTCACTGCTTTTGCCTCACACCGGTATGACCCTGAGTCTTTTGTCTGGATGGCTGGGATCTGGAGCACATGGGAATTCTTCCCACCTGAAGTGATGACCGTGCCATCTCTGATGAAGGAGAAGTGCAGTTTGGTGTCTAACCTCTGTGGAGAGAGCTGAGTCTCACAGCTCAGATTCACTGGGGTCCCTTCTATGGGTTCAGAGGTTGTGGTTTTCAGCTCAGGGGGTGAAAACAATTCTAGAGAGAGGAGGCAAAGCCAGGACAGTGAGGGTCAGAGCGCCTGGGGTATTGTCTTATATTCTCAGCTGAACATATGAAGGAAAACACAAATGACTCCATCTCATTTCCCTTCTATGCTCCAGCCATGAGCTCATCTTCCAGTTATGAGTCTACCCAACCCGCCACATAAAGAGCCTGGCCCTGAAAAGTCCTTCTCCTTCCTTCTTCTCCCCTATCTCAGGACTGAAGTTCTTACCTTGGACTTGGATAGTTACAGGTTTTGAAATTTCTGTCCAAGTAGACCATTGAGAAACAATTCTTGTGCAATGATATTTGCTACTGTCATTTAAGTCAACTCGTGAGAGGGAGAAGAAGACATTAAATTTTTTTAAAAAATCAGGCAATTTTCTTTCATCTTTATAGTATGCAATGTAATTGACTGTCCCCGTGTTCTTTCCCCAGCATCTCATGACCAGCGTGTCTCCTTCAAACACAGAATATGGGGTCTGCAGGATCAGCGTTTCTGTAAGAGAACCCAGGAGACATTGGAGAGTCAACTCCCACCTTTCTGCCCTGTCTTCCTTCCAACTGCTCCTAATCTGGAGATTATCTGGTGTATAGTGGGGAATCCACGTTCCCCTTGTGCTTCCCACTTTACCCAGATGATTCACTAACTCTCCCTCCCTGGAACAAGGAGTTTTCCTAGAGGTGTCTTCTCAGATAAATCCCAACACATCTACTGTGTGAAGGGAGTCCCATCCTTTACCCTCAGTGGTCAGAGTTGGTCCCTAGCTGCAGGGAATCTCAGGGTATCCAACTGCTTTCTGAATGACTGAAGGGGAGTCAAGGCATCCCCAGTTCTGCTGCTATCCCAAGGGTATCATGTAGCATTCTAGAGCCCCCAGTGCCTTTCCTCTTGTCCCTCCCTCCCAGTGGGATACTGCACTTAGAAACTCTGTCTTGAGGGTTAGTGAGACCCTCTGTCCTCACCAGAAGAAAATACCAGGTTTACAGGGTCACTGAGGGCTGAGTCCTGGGTCTGGCATCTGTACTCTCCAGGCTGGTTAGTCTGAATGTTTTTAGATAGAATTTCTTGCAATTGTTGGTTTTTGTACCACCATGCCTTTTCTTGTTTAAGAGGGCCAACTCCATGGCAAGTTAAAGTCACTAGCTCCCCTTCCAAAAGAGGTGTCCATGAAGGCCTGGGTTCCACCACAGATTTCTTTGCAATAGCTGGATGAGAGAAAAAGAAGGGCATGAGATGAAGATGCCTGTGCACAATTCTTGAAAATGGGAAAGGTAGGAGAAAAGCAGAGAAGTCCTGACCCCATACTGGCCCCACCCCGGGATGGAACCTAAAGCTTGGAGTTCCAGGTTGAGATGCTCTGTTCCAGCCTCCAGCTCATGCACAGTCCACTTGCCAACTAGAAATTTAGTAAAAATCAGAGAAAAGTGTCTTGGCCTCCTAAAATGTTAAACTTCCTTCTGATTCAGTCCAAATTGAGAGGAGAGATTAGATATCAACTAAAGATTGGTTTGGAGGGAAGGTAATCAAATGTGCCCAAATGAATCCAGGAGATTAGGGCTAATATTGTTTTAATGGCAGGTTAGGTCCCCAGGAGACTGAGTTGGTTCTGAAGTCTCCTTGAAGTAGACTTCCAATTGAAGTAGACACTCAAGATGTAGTTTTTTTCCCCTCTTGCATGTGTTCAATGCTATTTGTACATGTTATCACATTTTATCCTACACACATTAAAGAGGTTTTTGTGATTTTGTGATTACAGATGAGAAAATTTGGTTTGGAGATGAAGTGATTTGTCTAAGGTCACATTGTAGATAGTTTCAGAACCTAGATTTGAAAGTCTCTTGATTCTAAATCTAGTACTTTTCCCACTGCACCATAGTTAGAAGATCTAAATTTGAATTCTAGTTTGAAACTGTGTCCTATAAACATGATTTCACCTAATTAAACCTCAGTTTCCTTTTCTGTAAACATATTAACTTAGATCATCTGCAAGGTCTTTTCCTGCTCTAAAATGTAACAGTTTATGATTCAAGGTATGGTCCTGTTTGCAAGAGGATGCCCCAGGGTCAACCCCCAAATCCTCAGCACAACAGATAATTATGTCAATGTTCATGTCTGGGAGAAGAATCCTGAGCAGAAACCTTGGAGGAACTGGAAGTAGCCTGAGCCTGAGGCCCAGAAGAGAGAACTGAGGAACTGCAAACCTCAATCAAGAAATACAGAGCAGGCAAGGTAGCTCATAGAAGCCTCTGAGTGCATCCTGTGGTCCTGAAGGAGATGGCATTATCCAGAGACCCTGAGAAACAAAGAAAAAGGCGACTCACCAGCTTGTCTGCTGAGCAAACCTGGGAAAGAGAAAAGAGCCAGAAGTTAAATGGAGTGGAGATTCTCAAAGTTTTCAGCATTTCTAACTTCTCAAAAATTCTTCAGATCCCTCAGTTATATTATCAACTTTCTTTAATCTCTTCCCTACACACTGGGTCTAAAAGAAACCTCCTAGATCATGACTTTTAAAATTAATATTTTATTTTTCCCAATTAATTGAAAGACTAACATTTATTTAAAAGTAATTTGAATTTCAAATTCTCTCCTTCCCTTCCTTACCTCCCTCCTCCTTGAGGCAGTAAGGAATTTGATATAGGTTATATATGTATAATCATGTAACACATTTTCATATTGGTCATGATGTAAAAGAAGAATCAGATTAAGAGAAGAAATTATGAAAAAAAATAAAGAAGATGAAAACAGGATACTTTGATCTGCATTCTGACTTCATCCATTTTCTCCTCTGGATGTGGATAGCATTTTCCATTATGAGCATCCATCTAAAAATCCCTTCATAGCTTGGCCTCAGCCTCTCTGTCCAGCCTCACTCTATGTCATGCTGTTTCATGAGCTTTGTGCACCTGGTAACTGTCGTGTCTCTTCTTTCCCCATGATACCTCATCTCTGAACTCCCTCCTTTGTGCTGTCTCCCATACTCACAATGTGTGTCCTTTCCATATCCACCATAAAAATCCCTCTCTTCCCCAGGATTCACTTTAAATACTCTGCCTCCTAAATTATTTTGATTTTTAAAAACTTATATTTATTCTATCTCCATGTAGGTCTGTGTACTTTGATTTCACTGACAGTGTATAAGGTTCTTGAGAGTAGAAATTGTTTCGTTCTTTGTATTTGTAATGTGCAACCTAGATCAGTGATTGGCACATGGTAAGTCTTTAATCACTTTTTGCTGATTGATTTATTCATCATTAAACACTAAACAGATATTTGGAATTCAAAATTCCAACTATTATGAATTCAATAGAAATTTTTAAAGCACCTACTATGTGTTAGTCACTGTGCTCAGGGTTGGGAATATGAAAAGAGGTAAAAGCCCATCATTCTCTTCAAGGAGCTTACAATATAATGATCCCCTTAGAAGTTTGAACTATTTAGTCTGATAAATTATGGAATCGAACAGTACAGTATATAGAAGAGAAGCAGATAAATGATTTTTCCCCATACATGAAGGATTCCTAATCTAAAGGGAATGGTGTGGAGTGAAAAGAACTCTTGAGGGCAAAGAAACCTGGGGTCTAGTCCTGATTTTCTGTCATTTTAACCTCTGTGGTCCTCAATATTCTTATGTTTAAAATAAAAAGGATGAAATAGAATGTTTCTTGAGATTCCTTATGATTTTTATATTTGAGTTACTTTCTAACTCCTACTTTGAAAGAAATTGTAGAATCATAGATCATAAAACCATAGAAATTTGAGTTGAAAGGGAACTCAGTAACCACCATAGGTATTCCCAAATTATTTGGTTTAAATTAAAATAATTCAATTTGTGGAGCTATATAATGAACCTTTATGATTCGTTATGTCTTTGAAATTTAAATGCGCAATATTTTGTCTTTTTTCCATAGTCACTTATTTTATGTGATTTGTCATTGAATTCACAAAATTTTGACATAGATTCTTTAGTTCTTCATCATGAAATTAGTCCACATTGGATTAGACAGACTTTGATTAATAGTGTATTTTTAAAAGTCTAGGTTTTTAACCGAATTTAAATTAAGCAAGTTCTTAGGCCTTTGAAGCATTTTTATTTTTTTCTTGGATAAATTTCTTAAACTTATATGACATGTAACATGTTTCAATATTCCATTTACATTTGGGAATTTCTGTAATTCCAGAGCAATTTTGCTTTTCAGTCTATCATTATTTGTTTCAGAGTTGACCATTATGTCTATGGGAACAAAACTTCAGGCTCAGTAGAATTTTTTTAAATCCCCAAAACATTTTTGGGATGTTTTATAGTCTGATAAAGACCCATTCTTTTGGGCTCACTTGTCATTTCAACCTTCAAAGAAAATTGAGCCTCTTCTGTAAGGAAAATACATTTTTTCATATTTTCAGTACTTTAGTCTTTGTATTTTATTGCACATGAGAAGTTTTCTATTCTAAGTTAAACCTTCACAGGCTAATTCACACATTATTTCTAAGTCCAATTTTTTTTTTATACAGCAACATAACTATTTGGACATGTACACATATATTGTATATAACTTACACTTTAACATATTTAATATGTATTGGTCAACCTGCCATCTGCGGGAAGGGATGGGGGGAAGGAGGGGAAAAGTTGGAACAAAAGGTTTTGCAATTGTTAATGCTGAAAAATTACCCATGCATATCTCTTGTAAATAAAAAAGTTATAATAAAAAATTATGTATTTCAGGAGTTAGACTTATCTAAATCTGAAAGGAGCAAATTAAGATCTCACTATTTTTCTTTATTTTTCTGTTTTTATTTTCCTCTGTAACTTATTTAACTTTTTCTTTAAGAAATAGATACTATGCTTTGTGATGCACTGGTATTGGTATTAAGTCATTGTGTGATAACTTTAAGCAAAATAAGATTTTCCAATTTATTTCTTTTCAATTAATTCCATATTTATTGTTAATACAACTGGGGTCAGGTTTGCTGCTCCTGCCTTTTTTACTTCAGATAAAATATAGCAGTCTACTATAACCGTTTATTTTAACTCTTTATACATCTTTCTGCTTCAAATGTATTTCTTGTAAATAACATACTGTTTGATTTCCCATTCTACTATCCTCTTCTGTTTTATGGATGATTTCATACCATTCACATTTGCAGTTGTGATTGTTAATTATGGATTTCCCTCCATTCTATCCTCATATTTTTTTCTCTTTATTTTCTGCTCCATCTTTAAGAATTTGTTTTGCTTCTGACTAATTACTCCCTCAGTTTACCCTGTCTCTTATTTTTCCTTTTCCTATAAGCCTTTTCTCTCATGCTTCTCTGTTGCATAAAATGTATTACTATACCCAAATCTCTGTGTATAGGAAAATTCTTCCCTCCTTTGACCAGGATAGCTGAAAATGAGGTTCAAATGTTTCTTTCCCCCATCCTCTTTGTTAAATAAATATCTATTTTCAAACTATATTTATGTGAAATTTTTCTCCTTTCCCCCTTCCCAGTGTATTTTTCTTCCTTTGCCTTTTCATTCTTTTTTTAGGATCCTTCAAAGATAATAAAATCACTTCCATGGCCTCTAATTAAAAGCCTTTTATGATGATGAGTGAATTCTGAGGGAATACATATAGTATTTTTTACATATTTTACCTGTAAAATATGTTTCAACCAGTCATAAAAATTTTATGGAATGCTTGTTATATGTTAGGCATTGTGCTGAATGCTGGGACTGCAAATAAAAGGAAAAGGATGGTTCTTGACCACAAGGAGCTCACAATCTAATGGAAAAGACAACAGGCACATAATTTTGTAATGACAGACAAAATCGATAAGAAATAAAAGCCACATAAAGACAAAATTTGTGGGAAATAAACAACAGAGGAACCATTTGAATTAAGAAAGATTAGGGCAGACTTCTGGTGGAAGAAAGGACTTTAGGTAACCAGTTTGTAAGCCAGAAAAGGAAGGAAGCTTGGGAGGCACAGGTGAGGAGGAAGAGCAGGTCACACATGGGAGATGGCAAGGGAGAATACCTATTGTTGGGAGATGGAGTTTCTTGTTTGAAGAAGAGCAGGAAGGTCAAAGTGCCTGGAATGAATAGAGTGGGATATAGCTGGGATGAAAATGATATATAAAGGGTAAGAAGAGTGGAAGTGTTTATGCATGTGCATATGTGTGTATATGTTTATGTATACATGTATTTGTTAGTGTGCAACAACAATAACAACATGAACTAAAACAAAGTGGAGTGAGCAAAAGCAGGGTACAATTTATACAAATATAGAAACATTGTGAAGAAAAAACTTTGAAAGACATAAGAACTTTGATCAATGAAGTGACCAACCATATCTCTAAAGAAAATGATGAAATATGCTACATCCTTCCTGATATGTGCAAAGAGAGAAATACATTTCTGGATGTGTCCACTATGTGGATTCATTTTGCTTGATTATGTTTATTTGTTATAAGTTTTTTTCTTTATTTCAGATTTTAAGTGAGAATATCAGTGGTCAGATGGGATCATATATAATAATGAACAAAAACAAAAAGGTCACTGAAATATTTTTCAAATTCAAAGTAGAGAAAAGGAAATTCAGAAGGAAGCACAGATAAGGTAATTTTTAAAATGATGTGAAATTTATTATTTTTTTTTAAAACAAGCATTATGAAAAGGAGATTCATTATTTCATATAGAATAATCTTTTTGTTTTCTGCTATATACATGGAAATTTTTTTTTGATATTTTAGTTAAGAATTTTAATTTAAAAAACCCAACTATCTGGTAGTTAATCTGCCAAGGCACATTCGAGATCTATATTTATATAATGACAAAATGTTTTTTAAAGAAATAAAAAACAGATAAATTAACTAGAGACATATTTAGTGCTCCTGGGTAGGCAGTGCAATATCATAAATACTACCTATACAAATGTACAAATTTATTGCTATCCAAATTAAACTACCAAAGGAATACTCTATAGACAAAATAATAATACAATTCATTAGAGGACCAAAGATCTACTCTCTCAAGGAAAATAATGAATGGAAGTAAGCATGATGGAGGAATACTACTTCCAGATCTCAAATGGTACTATAAAGACACAATAACAAAACTATTTGGTAATGGTCAACTCCCTAATTTTTCCACTGTTTGATTCACCATAAAAGCCTTTTCAAATTTTTTTATCTGTCTTCAAACCTCTGTTACCCTTCCTCCTCCCTTCTCAGTTGAGAACTTTTCTTCATATTTGCAAGTTGAGGTTTTCCTTGAGAATTTCCTCTTCTTTTTTCTTCATGTCAAATTACTTAGATGTTTTCTGCCACAGTTTCCTCCTTCATGTGTTTCACATAACAAGGTGGCTCTTCTATTTGCCAAAGCAAACAGCTCTACTTCTATGGGTGATCCTATTCATTCCCATCTTCTCTACCAGCTTGTCTCCTCTGTCATCTTGACTTGATTGGAGTGGTCACTTGACTGTCACTAATCTTTGACCTCTCCCTGTCTATTGGTTGCTTCTTGATTGCTTTCAAACTTGCTTATCTCTCCTCCCTCCCCAAAAAACTTTCAACTGATACATCCATCTCAACTAGATCTTGTCCCATATCTCTCCTCCTTTTCATAATTAAATTCCTTGAAAGAGATCCCTTCCTTTGGTGCATTTACTTTCTTTTTTCTTCCTTCTTAACTACAGTCTTGCTTCAAATTTTATCTTTCAATGAACTTGTTCTCTTCAAAGTCAGTAATGATCTCTTAACTGTTAAATTTAATGGCCTTTTCTCAATCCTCTTGACCTCTCTATAATCATTTACATGGTCAGTCACCCTCTTTGTCCTTAACATTCCTTTCTGTCTTGATGTTTGTGACATTATCCTCTCCTGGTTTTCTTTCTACTGTTTGACCACTCCAATCTATTAGACTACTCCTCAGTCTCCTTCATTTAGGTTGTACTTATTACCCATGAGTGTCCAACAGAATTTTATCCTTGCCTCTCTTTTCTTCTCTCTCTCCATTTTTTGCTTTATCCAGTCCTAAGATCTGTCTTGATGTCATGTCTTGCATATCCACCTGCCTATTAAATACCTTAAAATGATTGTCCCAGATACACCTCAAATTCAACATGTTCAAAACTGAGTTCATTATCTTTCCACCCAATCCTTTTCCTCTTTCTAACTTTTCTATTACTGTTGAGGATACTTCCCATCCTCCCAGTCACCTAGGCTTACAATCTAGGAGTCATTCTCTTCTCTCACTACTTATATCTAATCTGTTGCCAACATCAGTTGATTTTACCTTCTTAATATCTCTTATTTATAGCTCTTTCTCTTGCTCCCAACACTGCCACCCCTGTGGTGCAGGTCCTTAATACCTGTCACCTGGATTATTACAATAATCTGCTCATTGGGCTCCAAGCCACAATCTTCTCCCCACTCCAATCCATCCTCTGGTCAGCTGCCAAAACAATTTTCCTAAAGCACAAATCTGGTCATATCATATCTTTACTCGTTGAACTCCCATGGCTCCTGATCCCCTCCAGGATCCAAAATAAAATCTTCATTCATTCACAGTCCTTTATGTCTTGCTCTCTCAGATTTTCCTTCTTCCCAGCCCTGTGATCTTGTGCCACTGACCTCTTTTCTGTTCTTGCACAAGAGAGTCTCTTTCCCACCTCTTGGCACTTTCACTCACTGTCCCCCATCCTTGGAGTTCTCTCCCTCTTCCTCACCACCTCCTGATTTTCCTAGTCTTCTTCAAGTCCCGACTAAAATCCTTCCTTCTACAGGAAGCCTATTCTGCATCCCACTTACTACTGGTGCCTTGTGTCTCTTGCCTCTCTTGCTTAAATGTTATCTCTCCCATGAGACTGTGAGCTCCTTGAAAGAAAGAATTTTCCTTTGACCTTCTTTGTATCTTTAGTGCTTGGCACATAGTAAATAGCACCTGTTCAATGATTGGATGACTACTCTCCTTCAAGCCATAAATTCCTAATTGTTTTCTCTTCTTTTAATCTTTCTCTTTCCCAATCCATCTATTTCATAGAACCAAATTAATTTTCTTCAAACTCAAATGAGACCATATCATTCTTCAACTTGAAAATTCTTAACCATTCATTATTCCTTCTAGGATAAATAGAAAAAAATTCTCCTTTTATTTAAGTCTCTCATCAATTTGCCTTCCTAATTTTATATCCTATTGCTAGTTTTGGTATACTTTCCATTTCAATCAAATTAGGACAGAAATGCAGACAGAAATAGATACTATTTGTGGAGAATTTGCACCATTTATATATCTCCTGCCTTAGTGCCTTGGCACAAATGGCCCTCTCTATCTGTAATGGGTCCTTTCCCTTTTGTTAAGACACAGCTCAAGTTTTACCTTCTACAGAAAGTCTTTCCTTAGCTCAGCTGTCAACAGACTCATTGTTTTGAAATTTTCTATTGTTCTGAATATATTTGAATTTATTTAATTGGGTAAATTGAAGATAATTTCTATTTCATTTTTCCTTTTACAGCCCCATCATCTTGCTTTGGAAAAAGTTGTTTTTTTTTTTTTTTAATTGAATTGGTTCCTTTTAGTCTCTACTTTGGAAAAAGGTTTTTTGAATTGAATCGGTCCCTTTGCAGAGAAACTGACATCCACCCATTAAAAATTCCATTTCTAGATGATTTTCTGATTTATGAAATTAAAAACAGATATATTCAAGACATAATTTAATGATTTTTCCTGCAGTATCAAGGTTGTTCATCTTTTTATTGTTTTTCTAATATGCAAGATTTGCTTTGTCCTCCCTCTCTCCAACTTGGCCTTGTTCCTGTAGCCTTGAGGAAGAGACTGACTTTCCCATCTCCTTGTAAAGATAGATTTTCTCTTAATCCCAGTTTCCCCAGAATAGGATCTTTTATTCTAAAGAAAATTTGTTCTCTGAAAACCAGGATTCTCTCTGATCTCACTCCAGGTTCCCCTCTGAGTTACTGTACTCACCAAGAATCAATAGCAGTACCCACAGCAGCATGAGGGGTAGGTCCAGAGATACTGGGACAGGGGATCCTCTAAGCAGTAGAAAATGTCAATTCAAAGATCAGAATTAGAGACTTTCCAAACTGTCCTTCAAAAGAGAGCAAAAGTTTTTGTGAAATTAGAAAAAAAAGGAAGTCAAAGGGACTTCCCTCTATTGTTAACCCACATTTCCTTTCAGACATTGAGAAAACTAAGATATTCATTCTTTTTGATAAAACAGCTCACGTACACATTCCACTCTCCTTTCACCCCCTGGATCTATGATGATCCTAATCTTCTTTATCTGCTATCTCCCCAAAAACTGATTTCTTCAGGTCCAGTTTCCCAGGAGAAATTGCCTCAATTTGCTCTATTTTCAGAGAAAATATTAGATTGTGATCCTTTTTGAATCCAACTTTATCTACTTTGCATCTTTCAAGGGGCATCTCCCTCTTCTACTTTGAGATATGTAGTGTTTTTTTCCTCATTTATAATCACCCTTGTGAAGATTTGATTTGATCCCTCATTTGAAGGTCACAGTCTAACGGATCCTTTATTCTGATGTCTAGTCATTGAGTTTTCCTCTTCCTTTTTCTTCTCTCTTTTGTGCTATGCCATTAATGTGGAGAATAATTTAGCTAAATTAGCTAAATACAATCCCTATACTGAAATCTTATAATGTCAGAAAATTACACTATTTGATACATATGTTTAAAGCTAAAAGAAGAGGAAACATTAACTAATATATAATAATAAGCAATATGAAAGTTTTTAAGTAGTATATTTCCAAAGTAGATGCACATTTGGAGTGAGGAAATAGGAAAGGGACAAAGTTAAGGGGTTAATGGCTTAAAATGTGTTTATGTATGTAGTATATTTAGAAAGGATGCTTAGAATAGGAAGGAAAAAAAAAGATATGAAAAGGGATCCATGTTTTGTATTTCTGTATGTCCTCCCCAAAAGCAATATTATGCCTATCATGAGGTGTGACCTCTCAGGTGAACTCCTGCAGTATTACTTTTTTCATTAAGTGTGTGAATACCTATTCAT